>NC_065523.1:38108824-38146405 GCF_006386435.1 Epinephelus moara
TGATAATCGTTGTCTGTGAGCTCCTGTAAAGCTGCTAGTCCTCATTATAAAAGTTCCCAGATATTGTTTTTGAGGCTAAACGCCAACAAAATGGACTGAAGCTGAATATTTTGTTCAATAAAAGCATTACATCCATCTTGTTTTAATAACTTTTGAATTTTGGACTTAACAATAATTTGGAGTTAAATGTTTTTGGAAACAATCCTACACAGCCTCGACTGGAATCCAATTCCAGTGTATTACAACCCTGACTCCAAAAAAATAAAAAACAAAAACAAATAAATAAAAACAAAATGCAATAATTCCACAATCGTCCTTGACCAAGGTTCAGTTAAATATGGTAAAATGAAATATATTTAATGTTTAAACTTCGACTCTGATGTGTTGAATGCTCATTTACTCCATTATTATTATTATCATTTAATTATGTTTTTGTGCTCGTTTTAAACAGCGTCATGACTTCTTTGGAATCAGGATTGTACTGATAATATTAGTGTGAAGTGATGTTGAACTGCAACTGTGCAGAAATACTGGGTTGAAACAGCATGAATAGGTTTGAAAAAAAATACAAAAAAGGTGTGCAGGATCTGAATGCTGATTCAGAATTCAAATGTCAACGGTATAAATGAAGCTTCGAAGCTTCTAACTGTTCCTCACAGCCCTGAAATGTTGCTGATCTGTTGCTTTTCTATTATTTAATTATTACTTAGTTTATTATTATGTGTGGCACGGTGGTGCAGTGTTTAGCACTGTCGCCTCACAGCAAGTGAGTCCCTGGTTCAAACCTCGGGGTGGGGGAGCCCTTCAGTGTGCAGAGTTTGTATGTTCTCCCTGTGTCAGCGTGGGTTTCCTCCAGGTGCTCCAGCTTCCTCCCACAGTCCAAAGACATGCAGGTTAATTGGTGACTCTAAATTGTCCGTAGGTGTGAATGTGAGTGTGAATGGTTGTCTGTCTCTATGTGTCAGCCCTGTGATAGTCTGGTGACCTGTCCAGGGTGAACCCTGCCTCTCACCCAGTGTCAGCTGGGATAGGCTCCAGCACCTGTGACCTCTAACAGGATAAGTGGTTACAGAGAATGAATCAATGATGATTTCATCATTATCCTTTGTTGCAACTGTTTTTTAAAAGGCACAGACAGTCAAGGCTACCAAACACACATCCAAACACAGACAGAATTTCAAAAGTGTGTCTCCTATCAGCTCAGTCCATGTCTGACCTGGACACGTGTCCAAAACACAACGAGCACCTGTCTGTGTTCTTTGGCCCAGTTTGCATGTGTATGTGTGTGTCGAAGCTCTCACCCAGGCTGGACTTTGGCAGCAGCCTCCACAGCATTGCGGACGTCCTTCCGACCTCCATCTGGACAGTAGGCTAACACGCTGCCGCCCCCTGGTGACTGCACCACCACACTGCAGCCAGACACTGATTTACATGCTTTACCAGCAACAAACTGCAGGTAGGACTTTGGAGCACTGAGGGGGGAGGACGGAGGGAGAGGTATGTGGCAGACGTGCAAAATCCCATTTATCCTGCACAGCATGCTGTTATTCAAGTACTTACAGTTCATACATAATGTGCTTATAACTTTTTTTTCTTTGACCTTCATTTGGCCAGGAGTAAAAGACTCACTGAGACCTTTTTTTAATGAGGTCAAGACAAGCAGCAGCACAAATAATACAGCTGCAGACAAAAGACAAACATTAAACAATTTAAAATGAGAACAACTCACAGACATACAGATTAATTTGGAGCGGATTATGTGAAGGTCATATATTCTAATCCTCACTTCCTGTGGGCTACAGCAACACTAAACCCCTGAGCTTGCCTGAGAAGGACTAAATGCACAAAGCTGCTATTTTTAAATATCCCATGGAGAGAGACTCTCACTGCAGCCTGTTCTATTTTGTTGTGAAAATGTGGGCGTGCAGCCTCGTTCTGTGGACGATAAACCAGGTGCAGACTTCCATCTGTGTCACCGCTGATGAGGAAATACAGCGAGTGCTGGACGGAGCAGTGAGTGACAACAACCCCGCCCACATTTAAGAGGACTGTCTGAACAGACCGAGGGTCTAGGTACCATGTCTGAAGGCTTACTGCTGGTTCGAAAGGTGCTGGACTGAAAGGGTTTGGTGGAGACGTGGCGTTAGTCTACGAGTGGAGGAGGCAGACCATCCAACTTGAATTTACAGACAGCGATGGTGATTAAAGATTTGTCATAAATCTAAGTGCTCTATGGGTAACAGTATCCAGGGTGTGTAGACGTAAGATCGCCACAGTCCAGCACAGACATAAAGGTGGCAGCAACAAGTCTCCTTTTGGTCTCGAAGGAAAAGCAACACTTGTTTCAAAAATAAAAATTCAATTCAAACTTCAGTTTTTTCTGATGTGAGGCTTTAAAGAAAGACAATCATAAATCAAAATTTCAAGATACTTGTAAGACTTCATCTCAGAAAAAATTATTAAAAAACCCACCTGGCAGCGTCACAGTCTTCAGGAATGATTGCTGGAGACGCTGCTGTTCCATACTTTGAGTAGTCCATAGAGACGGGTGAGGAGCGAGGAAGAGGAGGAGAGGACGAGGACAGACGTAGGAACTGGTACAGACCCTGTAAGAGAGCAGAGAGGACATCAACATTCAGGACAAGACTGATATGTTTGTGTCTGGTGTGTGTACAGAGCGCCAAAATAAAAGTGGTAAAGGGCCGAGTCCAAACTGTGACTGAAACCTCAAATTAAGTGTGTGATAATCTGTGAAACCCACCTCCTGTCCTCCGTCAGTGCAGGTGCCGCTGTCTTTGTGACCGGAGACAGGCAGACAGGGGTCAGACACAGAGTGGGAATTCACCCACACAGAGCCAACTGACAGACTGAGGACAGAAGAAGAAGAAGGAAACATGAGTCGGAGTAAAAGATCCTTCAGAGCAGACGTTTTCCAAAAGCACAGGTGTAAATAATAACATGAACAATGGCTCCATTACATAGGCGTCCCTGTAAACCATGTCACTGACTGTGTTTACACCAACAAAATGTTCAGTTACACAAAAAAAGACAATATTCCTACTCAACGTGTCATAGTGAATATCTAAACTAAATATGCTGTATAAAAGATCAGCGTCTAAATCAGACATGGATTTTGAATAATAGCAGATAAAAGATCAAATAGAAGATAAAAAGAAGTGTGTGAGTGTGTGAACCTCTTGGCTGTCTCCAGAGCCAGTGTGAGGTCTTCAGTCCAGATGGAGGCTGCCTGACCATGAGGGCTGTGGTTTCCTGTGAAGAACACACACTGTTAAGCAGGATTTATACTTCTGCATAGAATCGACAGTGTCCCCTACGCTGTAGCCTGATGTGCACCTGTCCAGAAATGTAACTACACGTCACAGTGACGCAGACCTCCTGTCTGTCTCTGTGACCTGAAACCATTTCCCTCAGTGGAAACAAAGCTTTGATTTACTTTAATTTCACAGATAAGAAACAATAAATTGTGAAGACAGTAAAGCCTCCACTAAAATACCATTTTAAGTCTTGTGTGTGATTTATCCTGGCTTCATATGAGCAGAGGAAATCTCTGCTAGCTGCTAGGCTAATTTATACAATGTAAAATGCCATAGGCTTGTGCTAATAACATTAGCATGTTGTATTTGTGGGGAAAATGTGTCCAGATAAAGACAAGTGTTTGTCTGTGAATGCTGCGAGTTATAGTGAAGCTGATTTGTGTACTTGTGTTTGAAACTGTCTCTATTAAGCCATGTTTAATGTGTGTTTAATGTGTGTTTAATGTGTGCTTAATGTGTGTTTTGAATCAATTAAACTTTACCAGCACTTCACGGAAACCCTGCTGCCGACTAGTGTTTTGGAGGTGTAACTGCAGAGTGACACAGACACACCACCACACAGGTATAAATGCTCACAATGATGTAGGCTCTGCATCGAGCTGACACACAACTATAAATCCACCTTTACTGTGGTACTTGTGGAAACTGAGTGTTAGTGTGACTTTGGTGTTTTAAAAAGGGTCGTTTGGATTCAACTAAGTCACACAATAACACAAACTAACGGACTGATCAAGGCAGTGACAGACCAGCAGCTCCTGTGTTCAGCAAGTTAAAATTACTGTTTTTCTCAATGGAGTTTGACTCTCGGTTCAGTTCCCTGTCAGGATGGGCTGTTTGGGAAGTACTGAGGATACAACTGGATAAATGAGACTTAGATTACACCGCACAAGATGTGTGGATGGATGTTTTGATGTAGTTTAGCTGCTGTTAAATGTGGACCCTATGACTTCACTACATCAAGAGTTTTTTCCCTTTTTCACTTTGGAGGCTTTCAAGATCTAGAATTACCACCCCACGGTAATACCGTTATCTTCATGAATACAACATAAGATGGGGTCAGTAGTCAATTTACAAACTGTCATATGGGGGTTGAAGTATTCCTTTAACTGTCAAAAACTTTTCACTCATTCATCTCCATCACTCTCAGAGGCTATCTTACCCAGCGTCACTGCCTCTGTGTTGCTTCTGAAGGTCATGAGCGGCAGCAGTGGTCCAGGAGGAGGGCTGACCACGAATGGAGAGGAGGGGGCTGCCCCGCAGAGCACTGTGGGAGGGTACTGAGCACCTGAGGGGGGGGCAGCGCAGGACTGAACCAACTGGGGACCAGAGAAAGAAAAATAACTGTTTTTTTCTACCAAGTTAGAAACTTAAACACCTGTTCCTTACAGCTCCCTCAGTTTCCTACACCTTGGTGTCGGCGTACATTCAAATAATATAAGTCCAGTTAGTTTGCATCACCTCAGTTCTGCTCTACTCTCAGTCAGAGTCCTGCACTGGTCGGCTACCTGATGGGTAACCCCCAAAAAAGCTGTGCGACAGGTAAAACTACGTATATGCATAAATTCACGGGTTTCTCACAAATGGACCTGTGCAGGGCTCTGCTCTCAGTAACTCGTCTGGTGCGTCGCTGCAGCTCAACACAGCTGATGTTTGTGTGTCTGACTCACCGTCGCCCCCTGATGCTGAGCGTCCTGTACTGCAACGTCCACCAGGAGCCTGGCCCCATCACTGTGCAGGGACACACACTTCATCCCGGCCATACAGAGCCTGAGACGAGCCACGACACTGTCCAGCACGCTCTCCTGCACACACAGCACCCAGTGGACCTGAGGGGGGAGAGGAGGAGATGATTGGTAAAGAATCGCGGCGGTCGTGGACGCACTCTGTCCTTCTATAGACGAAACTTATTGATGTTAATCACCTCTCGTTTCCTCTTGAACGCCGCCTCCATCACTCCGTCCACTGCGCTGTCAATGTCAGCTGACTCAAAGATGATGAAGGGACAGCTAGCGCCGATGTAGGGTGAGATAGAAACGGGAACGCCCATCCCTGCTGTGGCCTTACACAGCGTCATCCCATCCTGAAACAGACGTGAGGAGACACTGCTGTAATGATTCAGGAGTTCTAGGAACATTTAAAACAGCTTTGAAAGCTTCAGATGTGACGTTACGCTCCTCTGGTTTTCTCACACACACCTGCTTGTTGCCGCTGTAGGTGACGTAGCTGATGCTGGAGTTCTGGGCCACTTTGGCGCCCAGCGACAGGTCACTTCCTGTTAAAACATTAAGAGCTCCGGCAGGAAGTCCTGCTCCTGTAAAAAGCTGGGCCAACAGGAGCGCTGGAGGGGCGCTGCTCCGACCAGGGACGACGATGACGGAGTTCCCTAAAAGAAGGCACGACTCAGTTATAATTCACAACAGATTATTAAACAAAAACTGAAGAAAAAAATAATGAGCTGCAGTGATCAGCTAATTAGTAGTCAACTAATTAATAGTTACCCATGGCCAGTGCTGGCAGGACTTTGAGCATGAGGGAGTAGAGAGAGCAGTCATCAGAGACGACCACGGCCACCACACCTGGAAAACAGGAAAAACAAACAAATAAACAAAAACTATTGAAAATTAACGATGTGTACGTGTAGGACCTGCTCCTGTATCAACATTGCAATCAACCAATCACAGCCCTCTGACATCATCAGTGTGCTGCTCCTGTGCTTCTTTCAAAATTCCTTTGTGCTTCTTCAGAGCTAAGCTAGTTTCCCAAAATTAAGTTCATACAACTGAATAAAATCTTCAGTAACATCGAACAAAATCCTTACATGCTACTGCAGGGTTAGCTAGTTAGCTTGCTTACTCCGTAGGCTATGCTAATGAGTAAACTTGCCAATAGACTAGAATATCAGTGAGGTAGCTTGCTATTTAGGCAGGCTATGCTAACAAGTAAACTCGCCAATAGGTTAGAATATTGTTTACAACTATTAAGGACAATATAATTTTTCAGTCGGAAAAACCTGCAATCATCACAATTTAACAGCCTATCCAGTTAGCAAGCTAACTCACTAATATTCTGGTTGACTGGCAAGTTTACTCATTAGCATGGCCTACCTAGTACACAAGCTAACTCGCTAACATTCTAGTCTACTGACAAGTCTGCTCGTTAGCATGGCCTACCTAGTTAGCAAGCTAGCTCGCTAACATTCTAGTCTATTGGCAAGTTTACTCATTGGCATGGCCTGCAATGTTAGCAAACTAACTCTCTAACATTCTATTTTATTGGCAAGTAAAGCCTACCTGGTTAGCAAGCTAACACGCTCATATTCTAGTCTATTGACAAGGTGCCTAATTAGCATGGCAAACCTACTTAACAAGCTAACTTGCCAAAATTCTTGTCTACTGGCTAGTTTACTCGTTAGCATGGCCTAACTACTTAGCATGCTAACTCCCTAATATCTAGTCTACTGGCAACTTTATTCGTTAGCATGACTTACCTACTTAGCAAGCTAACTCGCTAGTATTATAGTCTATTGGCAAGTTTACTTGTTAGCATATCCTACCTACTTAGCAGGCTAACTCGCTAATATGCTAGTCTATTGACAGGTTTGCTCGTTAGCAGTTACCTAGCTAGCGAGATAACTTGCTAATATTCAAGTCTATTGGCAAGTTTGCTCATAAGCATAGCTACCTAGTTACCAAGCTAAATCACTAATATTCTAGTCTATTGGCAAGGTTACGTGTTAGCATGGCCTACCTACTTAGCATACTAAATCGTTAATATTCTAGTCTATTCTACTTAGCATACTAAATCGTTAATATTCTAGTCTATTGGCAAGGTTACTTGTTAGCATGGCCTACATACTTAGCATGCTAGCTCCCTAATATTCTAGTCTGCTGGCAAGTTTACTTGTTAGCATAGCTACCTAGTTACCAAGCTATATTGCTAATATTCTAGTCTATTGGCAAGGTTACTTGTTAGCATGGCCTACCTACTTAACAAAATTCTAGTCTACTGGCAAATTTACTCGTTAGCATGGCCTAACTACTTAGCATGCTAGCTCCCTAATATTCTAGTCTGCTGGCAAGTTTACTCGTTAGCATAGCTACCTAGTTACCAAGCTAAATCGCTAATATTCTAGTCTATTGGCAAGGTTAATTGCTAGCACAGCCTACCTACTTAACAAACAACCACTAATATTCTACACTATTGGCAAGCTTACTTGTTAGCATAGCCTACCTATTTAGCAAGCTAACTTGCTTATAGTCTATTCTATTGGCAAGTAAAGCCTACCTAGTTACCAAGCTAAATCGCTAATATTCTAGCCTTTTGGCAAGTTCTCTTGTTAGCATGGCCTACCTACTTAGCATGCTAGCTCCCTAATATTCTAGTCTGCTGGCAAGTTTACTCATTAGCATAGCTACCTAGTTACCAAGCTAAATCGCTAATATTCTAGTCTATTGGCAAGGTTACGTGTTAGCATGGCGTACCTACTTAGCAAGCTAACTGGCTTCTATTCTATTGGCAAGTAAAGCCTACCTAGTTAGCAAGCTAACTCGCTAACATCCTAGTCTATTGGCAAGTTTACTTGTTAGCATAGCTTGTATCTAGCCACTGAATATTGGGCCACTTGCTGATGTCTTCGAGGGCTGCAGGCTGGACTGAAACTCAGTTACCATTTGTCAGATTTTCGATCTTTGGTGGTTAACGTCGCTCGACAAGCTACACACAGTTAACCTCACCCAGCGGTGTCCAGTCAGTGATGAGCGTGTCTCTGAGCTGAGCCCAGCCACTGTAGTACTGCAGCAGTCTGACAAGGGCGGAGGGCGAGCAGGCGGCGTCACACAGCTCACACAACTCCGACACACACTGACCGTGCTGCCCAAGGACACTCACTAACCTGTTGGTGGAGGACAGGATGTTAGGACAGTGGACGAGACAGTCAGTGCTGAGCTTCCTGAGGTTTATCGTACCTGAGCAGCACTTTGGCTCTCTGGTAGCAGCTCAGGCTGCTCCACGCCTTGTAGCCGTTAACAGCAGAGGAGGCGCACTGGGAAACGTCTTCCTCCACAGCGCACACTGTGCTGCACACGTTAACACCTGGAGACCAGAGGAGGAAAAACATGCATGTGGTCAGTTTATACAGAAGCCCTGAGAGGCAGGTGGGAAAAATAAAATTCTGGTGATCCGTTTCTTAAGTCTGACCTCAATTTTTCTCCTGTGTTTAGATCATTTTTCTAGATTCCTTATTTTTTCTTAATCTTTAAAAAAAGAAAACATGGAAATTTTTTTTGTAGGGCCAGTTTTTCTAGGTCCCTTAATTTTTTTTTTTTTAACATGTGAAACAGCTGGGAAAAAAAGTTGTGTCAGGACATTTTTTCTAGATTCTTGAACTTTTGGAAAATCTGTAAACAGGTGGGAAAAAATTGTCAGGACAATTTTTCTAGTTTCCTTAACTTTTTAAAATCTGTAGAACAGGTGGAAAAAAGTTTTGTTAAGATCGTGTTTCTAGGTTCCTTTTTTATTTTTTTTTAAATCTGTAAAATGCAGAGAAAAACGTTTTGTCAGGATTATTTTTCTAGGTTTCTAGGTCGAGCTGTTTTTACCTTTAGAATCAGTCAGGGAGCAACTCTGTCTGTCGGCTGGACAGACAAACTTCCCATCGATGAACAGACCCAGAGAACGGGAATGATGCTGCAGCCAGGCCTGGGGGAGGACAGAGTGACAGTCAGTGTTCACTTATCAATCAGATCTCGACTCCTGATTAAATATATATGAACATACTCTGATGTCTGCAGTGCAACCTCTCTCATCTGAGTGTAGATGCATGTTGGATGAGCTTAGGTGCTCTGGCTCTTACACACTCATACTCATGTTATGAAAGAAACAACTTTCTTCCAAAAATACACTTTTCATGTGTGAGAGAACGGGAATATTTCCTCACAGCTGCAGAAAAGCAAAAATCTGCCCAGCTGATTTTAGAAGAACTGTATTAATGTAATAATAATAACAATAATACATTAGTTATATGACACTTTTCTGGTGTGTTTGAGGGATTTCTTGAATGTTGAGAGTGGAGCAGGATTTATAATTGTGCAGCAGCTCTATGCAGAGCCTATGCTGTTGTAAGCATTTATACTTCTGTCACTCTGCAGTTACACCTCCACAACACTAGGGGGCGGTGGAGGTTTCTGTGAAGTGCTGTAAAGTTTAGTTGATTCAAAACACACATTAAACACACATTAAAAATGGCTTAATAGAGACAGTTTCAAACACAAATCAGCTTCACTATAACTCGCAGCATTCACAGACAAACACTTGTCTTTATCTGGACACATTTTCCAAACAAATACAACATGCTAACTTTATTAGCACAAGCCTATGGCATTTTACATTGTATAAATTAGCCTAGCGACAAACAGAGATTTCCTCTGCTCATATGAAGCCAGGATAAATCACACACAAGACTTAAAATGCTATTTTTGTGGAGGCTTTATTGTCTTCACAATTTATTGTTTCTTATCTGTCAGGAGGAAGAGAGCAGCCGAGCAAGCTTTCAAATTCTACTCCACTTTATAATGTGCTAATATCATAATAAATAATGAACACTTCCTGTCATAATGCCTCTAACTGGGGCCCATCTGACACTGACTGTACCTGAGAGACACCCAAACCTATGCTCACGTTTTATTGGTCAGGAAGACGCCGCCTCAGCTGGACAGTGACCGATAAAAGACGAGAGCGTGTCAACTATTTACAGACAGAGGACCAAAGTACAGAGGCGAACCTCTCTGTGAACCACTGAGCTCATTTTCAGTTAGCTGCACAGATCAAACTACAGCTGGTGTCACGTTATAATAATTCCCCACAGATACATTCTCCTTCGATGACCTGAATTCAGTGTGTTGTTATAAAGACAAACAGCGGGGACGAGATCAGACACGTCACCAACAAATCATCTGACCAGCTCCTGCATTTAACACCTGCTCACACAGTGGAAGGATGGAACTGAGTACATTTACTCAAGTACTGTACTTGAGTACAAATTAGAGCTACTTTGCTTCGACTCAACTACACGTCAGTAAGGCTGCAACTAACAGTTATTTTCACTGTTGAATAATCTGTCAATTTTCTAGGTTAATCGATAAGTTGATCGGTCAGAAAATGTCGGAAAATTATTTTAGAAAACATCCATCAGTGTTTCCCAAAGCCCGAGATGACGTCCTCAAACATCTTGTTTGTCCTCAACCCAGAGATATTCAGTTTACTGTCACACAGGAGGCAAGAAACCAGAAAATAATCATGTTTAAGACTCTGGATTTAGAATTTTGAGTTTTATTTTTCTTTAAAAAAATTCCTCAAACCGATAAATCAATTATCATATTAGTTGGTGAGTAATTTAATAGTTGACAGCTCATCAATAAATTGTTGTTGCTCTACATTTCTGAGGGAAATATTACACCTTTTTACTTCACCACATTTATCTGACAGCTTTAGTTACTTTACAAATCAAGATTTTCACACTCAAAACACACAGTAAGCTTCTTATATATATATTTTTGTCCTCTTTAGCTGGTTTCACCTGAGCTGTCTTTGTTTTCTAGATGTGTCTGTGTGTGGGAATTGTGTTGGAATTCAATAAAAAAGTTTTGTTATAAATTAAGCGACTACACGGTTTATACAAGTGAAATGATTGGTAGATAAATCGATTATTTTTAAGTAATTAAAGCCATTTATTAAGAAATGACAGAATTTTTTCGTAAATTTTTTTAAGGAAAGATGATAAACATGGTTCCAGCAAGGGCTGGCTCAATTTTCAGATTTTCACTACACGGTTAGCGTGGCCAAAAAAAAAAATCACGATGACAGTATTATCACAAAATGCATTGGAAAAAAATTAATTAAAAAACGATCTGTGAAATTCATATTTTAACTTCATTTATGGTGCATTTTGTCTCTTTTTGGGGGCAAAGATAACTATAACTGTACAAAACTGTAGCCAACAAATAGGGCATATTATATATATATATTATCATATGTGTCTTATTGAAATACTATCAGTATTTCACAGTAACAGACAATAACGATACAGCGTGACACGCCTGGTTGAAGCTTTGTGAGGATCTGCTGCTTTTCCTTTCAATTGTTTAAATCTATTTAAAATAATTTTGAGTTTGTTTCAGTTTTCTTTGAGACTTTTCTGCACTGAGTCTTTTTTTTTCATTTAATACTTTTGGTGCATTTTCCTAATCATACTTACACACTTTTACTTGCAGGGCTTTTACTTGTAAGAATATTTTGGCTACACTATACTGTGATTTTTAATGACTTTTTTGACCAATTATACAATGACTTTTTATGAATTTCAACATTCTAAACTTTGATTTTTTTAAATGATTTTTTTTTTTTACATTCAATACCATTACTTTTTACATTCTTCATACTGTAGTATTACTTTTTGTGAATTGTTTTGACATACAATAGTATTACATTTTATCATTTTTTTGGACAATTTTTACTATGACTTTTTTGGATTAATTTTTTATGACTTTAAAATGATTTTTTGACCAACTCTACAATGACTTTTTATGAATTATGACATTCTATACATTGATTTTTTTAAATGACTTTTTTGACATACAATACTATTATTTTTTTTTTTAAATATTTCATACTGCAGTATTACTTTTTTATGAATTGTTTTGAAATACCTATGTTTTTTTAAATATACTGTAAGTATTATATATATATATATATATATATATATATTTTACATATTATATGATGCCTTTTTCTAATTATTTTTTTTATGATATAATATAATAATAAGACTTTATGATTATTTTTTCCAACTATAGAATGACTTTTTAAGATTTTTTTTGACATGTTACACTATAACTTTATTATGATGTTTTCCCCCCACCCCTCGTATTTGTTCAGCACTTTCACTTCAGTAAAGAATCTGAACACTTCCTCCATCACTGTGTTGACATCAGAGAGTCAAGATGTCAGATTAGACTGTGGGGGACGGAGGACACTCAGCTGATGACACTTCAGTCAAAGTGGAGACATGTGTCCAAACATCTGACATTTCATAACTAAGTGCTGTACAGTCTAAAGTCACGTGTTTGTCCTGTGAGTTACAGTCAACTGACAGTTAATGAACTTCACATGGGTCACACACTTGAGCAGGAACATGCTAACCTCAGTGAGCAGTGAAACATGCTAACATCTGTCAGGACGCAGTTTAACATCAGTTTCACTCCAACGACAGACGTTCAGTCTCCTGCTGTGACTTAAGCTTGATAAGTTTACCTGTGCAGTGGCGCTGCTGGAAGCTGCTGCAGGTCCGGACTCCATGCTTTGAAAAATATCGTGCACAGTCTTGATGGTGCTGCCAGCCATAATAGTTACAAGTCACACCGGAAGTGTTGTGTCTTCGTTTCTGGGCTGGGTTAATGAAGAATATTTACTTTGTTAACTTTGTAAAGGTGGTACTTGAAATTAAGGAAGATAAAAGGACAACTGATGCCCCACTCTACTTCAAACACAGCGTGCTAGCTTCCCTCCCACTAGCTCGAGACCTGAGCTGTGGCGGCGGACGTGCAGATCTGACATACACGGAGCAAGAGGCTTCACCCATGCGTACTTCCGTTGTTGTGTCTCGGGGTTCATTTAATGAACTGTATTTAGGCAAACAACGTAATGTTTACGGTTTTTACAGCTAACAACAGCCATTTTAGATATAAATTTAATTCCGTCGAAACAACTATTGGATTTTAGCACGTGGTTCCGAATTAAATTGTAATAATTCGTATTTATAATATATGTGGCTCCGCGCAGAGCTAGAGGCTTCACCCTTACGTATTTCCGGTATTGTGTCCTTTATATAAGGGTCGAATTATTAGACAGGATTTAAACACAACGTCATGTTTACAGGTTTTGTAAGCGACTCATAGCTTTATTATAATTTTGGATATATTTTTAATTTTGTTAAAACACTTATTGGGTTTAAGCAAGTGGTTCTTCGAGGGGCGCGATGTCTCACTCCTGCTTACTTCCGGTATTGTGTCCGGGTTCTCAGGGTTCATTTATAAGACTGGATTTAAACAAGTAGCGTAATGTTTACGGATTTTATAAGCTAACGACAGCAGTTTTAGATGTGTTTTAAATTTTGTTAAAACACCAATGGGCTTTTAACACGTTTCCACGCGGAGCGAGAGGATTTACTCCGGTATCTTCCGGTGTTGTGTCAGGTTTCGTAGGGCTTTATTTACACTGGATTTTTGCTTTGTTTTGATTTTTGTAAGATATCGGACGCTAGCAATTTTAAATATGTATTAAATTGAGTTAAAACACGAGTTGGGTTTAGGCAGGTGGTTCCGCGGGAGCGAGAGCTTCACTACTACTTACTTCCGGTATTGTGTCAGTGACTGCGGGTTCATATTAAAAAACATGGCTCATTAATTAGACTGGATTTAAGCAAACAACGTAATGCTTGCGGTTTGTGTACGCTACCGACAGCGACTTTAAATGCCTATTTTTATTTTGTTCATCGGGTTCTAGCAGGTGGCACCAGTCTGTGCTACTTGCAACATGTTTTAATTAACATAGTTTTCACCCTGAACAGCTTATTGAATAACATCTTAGAGACTAACGAGTATTTAATTTTTTTTAGGAGGGTAAGACATTTTACAGTCCACATGAGCGCACTGAAATGTGTTCAGTATGTTGACTCAAGGTTCCGCCACCACTGTAGATTCCACACGGAGCCATTTTGCGAACGGACCTCGAGTTTGCGCTGTACTCTCAAGGAAGTGCGGAAAAATTGGTGCGCCTTTTCAGCTGAGTTGGCTCATATCAAAAGCTGGCGATCTCTTGTTCTTATCATTAATAAACCTGGAGATAAATTGTCTCTGAAGCAGGAAGTAATAATCTGACAGAGGCGACGTACGGCGCAGGTTTGAAGATGCCTCGGAGAAAGGTAAGACACTCAGCCGTTAGAGCGGACACACAACAACATAACGTCATAGCTAATGTTAGCCCGAAATCTAACTGTGTGGGGGAAACCCTCCGGCCACCTGTGAGCTGACATGAGATCCTACAAGACCCCGTTAATAAGTTGTAGCTTTTAATTGAATATGGAGGTTTGTAGAGTCACTCATCTGAGCTCGTGTTTCGTGTTGATGCTAAAGGCTATGCTAGCTAATGTTTATGCTGAGTTGAAGGAACGTGTTGTTGTTGTTGTTTATTAGTTGTCGCTTCTTCGGAACACAGTGAGAAAAGCTTTGAAAATTTGGGCTGTGTAAATTCGGTCACATGTCCAGCAGCTGGCGGCGCGCACAGAGACGCTGACCTCCGGTAATGTCGGTAACGGCAGCTGTAACTGTTGAAAGGGAACAGGCTGTTCTTTGAGTGCGAGGATGGAGCGAGGCGTCCGCACCAAAACAACGCTGTGATTGGACAGAATCTGGGCAGCGGTTACGTTCATTGGTCCGACTCTCTCAAACCCCGCCTCCTCTTTAATCTAATTGGTCGTATGTTAATGAGGTGCTTGGCTTCTTGTTGTGAAGTTGTCAGAAACACTAACGTTCAATGAGCTGTGATGTCCGCGCTGTAGCGTAGAGAAGTTTCTACAGTTATTTTTCTTTTCGCCTGGTATTGTTTGCCCCTGTCTTTAATACCTTTAAAATCTATTTTTTATTGATAAAAAAAGTAGTTTATTTTTATTAATATTAACAGAGTGATGCTATTAAACAATAGTACTATTAAAATGTATTGAATTCATTTTTATTAATATTAAAAGGCAGTAGTAAACTTTATTGAAAGTATTATTAAAAAGTGTAGTTCGTATTTATTCATATTGAAAGACAATAGTACTATTAAACTGCAATACTACTGGAAATGTATTGAAAAATATTATAAAAATGTAGTTCATTTTTTATTAATATTAAAAGACCGAATTACTCTTAAAAGTTATTGAAAAGTATTGTTAAAATATAGTTAATTTCTATTCAAATAAAAGACAGTTATACTTTTACTCTCAAAAATTATTTAAATAAATATTAAATTAGTTTATTTTTAAAAACATTGGAGAGCAGAAGTACTCTTGAAATGTATTGAAAAGTATTTTAAAAAATGTTGATAATTTTTGTTTTTATGAAAAGACAGTGGTGCTCAGAAATATATTTGACAATATTATTAAAATGTTGTTCTTTTTTTTTTTTTTTACATTAAAATACAGTGGTAATATTAAACAATAGTACTATTAAAATGTATTTAAAATGACTAAAAATGTAATTCATTTTTATTAATATTAAAAGAGTAGTACTCTTAAACTTTATTGAAAGTATCATTAAAAAGTGTAGTTCGTATATATTCAAGTTTACGACAATAGTACATTTAAACTGAAATACTATTGGAAATGTATTGAAAAGTATTAAATAAGTAGTTGTTGTTTTTTTTTTTTTTTAAAAATTGAAGGACAGAAGTACACTTGAAATTTATTGAAAAGTATTATAAAAATGTTGTTTATTTTTCATAATATTAAAGGACAGAGGTAGTCTTATAATTTATTGAGAGGTATTATAAAAAATATTGTTTATTTTTACTAATATTAAAAATCCAGTGGTACTATTATAATTGACTGAAAAGTACTAAAAAAAAATCATTCATTTTTATTAATATTAAAGGCAAGTAGCATAATGGTGATGTCACATCATTTTGCACATTAATAGGTCATAAAGCACTGTATGTTGTACATTGGTATATGAGTATTGTATTGTAATTATTTTTCTCTTTTTTTGTATTTACTGTACCTTTTTTTATTTATATTTGTCGTATAGTGAAGGCTAATTTTGATTTATGGTGTAGTTCTCCTGATTTCTATTTCTTGGGTAAACCTGTGTAAATTATATGTGACATATGTAGAAATTACAAATAAATATGATTGTGGCCTAAATATTAAGTGCAGTGACTACACTACAGAGAAATATAGGTCAGGTCATAGTTTATTATAGCCTAATGTCACAAAGCATGCCTTAAAGGGCTGTACAGATCATTTCAGTTCCGTTTAAATTTTATATTAATTTTTATATTATTTTATATATAAAGTCCAATATTTCCCTCAGAGGGCTGTACAACATATGACTTCTTTCTTTATTTAATTCTTAATCAGCAGCCCAATAATATCACATCTGAGCTGTTGTCTCAGAGGGTGGAGGGGCTTCACAGTGTTTTATTTGCTCAATGCAAATGACATGTTGGCTCCTGCTAGGGTCCCCCTGCCCAACCCCCACCCGGCCGGGTCTCTGCGGGGTGAGTCCCGGTACGCCTCCGTTATCAGCATCGCCCCGTTCACTCCGTGTGCAGACAGATACAGACACAGGCAGGGACACTGAGAGAACAGACAGTGATGGGACCTGTTATTATTTCATTTGTCTTAACTGAGCAGTTGGGGTCACCATGGTAACAGTCTTATAACAGTAAGACAGTTTATTGGCTTCATATTGGGACCTCACGCGGAGGCTGCACTCGGGTGTTGTCGTATGGTGCTCGGTACCAGATGCAGTCGGTGTTATTCGGGGTGAACCGGAGGTGATGTGATGAGGCTTATTTAGAGTATTTATTAAGACGTCCATCGCGTTAGGAGGCAGGAGGCAGGAGGGGAGCAGAGCCGGAGGAGATGTGGAGGAGGTGATGTGGAGGAGGTGATGCTCCTCCCCCAGCATGGGATCTTTGTTGAATTATCCACTGGTAAAAAAACAAACCAAAAAAATCTTTAATTATCAGTTTAATAATACTTCTCTGTTTCCTTTGATAAAAATGTCGGTGACAGTCCAGGTTTAATGACGCAGATTTCCGGTAACTTTTCAGAGGACCGCCGGCAGCAGCTCGGACGGGACGGAGGACTCGGATTTTTCCGCCGACCTCGAGCACACCGAAGCTGCAGAGAGCGTGCACAGGCGCAGCAGCACGCGCCTGACCCGCGCGTCACTGCGACTCAGCCGCAGCTCACAAGGTAAATAAACATTATGAGTTTATGAAACATAATCCATTATAGGAGGAATTGATTCACACAGATTAATTATGTCACCTGGAGAAGAACAAAATAAAGTTTGGGATGAGAAACTGAAGATTAAGAAACATCAGGAGGGACATTTACAGCACTTATAGTTTGGTATGTCATACATTTATAGTATTGAAGGACTGTTAATATTAATTTGATTTAAACCAACTTACGACACTGACTTAAGTATTGACTAATAATAATAACTATTACCTTTATTTACATAAAATAAATATATAAAATGACATTTAAAACAGTTTAAAACATGAATTAACTGATTCATGAAATCATAGTTGTGAAACTATAAGTAATAAAATCAAGTAAGATTTTAACACAGTTGCAGCAGCGTGAAGCGTAAATAGAATGAGTTTCAGACCTGTGTGAGGAAAGTCAGAGCGAGTTAAAGTGAACAGATACGTTTTCAGCTTCTTTTAAAGACATTTAGCAGCAGCTTCTCTCACATTGAGAGTGTGTTGTACCTGACATAAATTCACATGTGGGTGAAGATTCGTCACACGGCTGTAGAAGACACACAGCTACAAAGTGTTCGCCCTCCATGGACATACGCATCCATCCATACACATATTACACACATACATGTACATACACATATATATATACGCATGAATCCACAAATAATTAAATCTCAAAATAATAAACAAGCTCTCTAAACAGGGTCATCTAAAGCCCTTTTTAAACAGGAGTTGTGCAAATTTGCAGGAAAGCCCAATCAGTCTTCTTTCAGCATTGGCAGTATAAAAACAAAATCGGGGAGTGCAGCAANGAAGGCCGCCTCGGTCTGTTTAAACTAAAAAGGTTCCACCAATATGTCTACCCTATGAGGCGGAAAATTGGGCACCTCGGATCAACTCGCCAATCCGGCTCTGTGTGTCTAAACGCTCGCAGCTTGCCGGCAAAATGACCCAACATTCACCGAAAATCTGGCAGTGTAAAAGGAGCTAATAACTGATGTCCATCTCCTTTTGAAAACGGGGAGTTTTAGTTGTAGCTGAGCTGTCTTGTGCACCATCATGTAAACCTGTTTGACTTTTTGCAGCCATTGAATAGTAATGGGAGGGTTGAGCGTCATCCAATTAGTAGTTATTGTTTTTCTTGCAGTCATCACTAACATATGCAGGATACAACACTTGCTTGTGGTAAACCAGTGATCAGGCAGTACATCCAGTAAAAATAACAACAGGTCCAAGGGAATGTCCAGATCCTGGATTCTCTCCATTTCTCCTTTAAGGTTTTTCCAGAATGTCTGTATTTTTAGGCAGTCCCAAAATATGTGAGTATGGTCAGCGACCAGACACCAACAGATTTGTCCACGCACTATTAAATTCTCTGTTTTCCCCTGAGACTTTTTCCCTTCTGGATTTGGAGTCCACAGAAGGAGACATACTTCATTAATCCTCGAGGGGAAATCCAGTTCTTTACACTCTGTTGTCATACACACACATGACCCATATATGCATCAAATGCAGAGATGTCAGAGTGAGGGGACTGTCCCTGGAGCAGTGCCTGAGCAGTTGGGGGTTCAGTGCCTTGCTCAAGCGCACCTTGACAGAGCCCAGCAGGCAAGCTGGCACCTATACAGCACCATACTAGAACTAGCGACCCTCTGGTTCCCAACCCAAGTCCCTATGGACTGAGCTACTGCCGCCCCCATCGCTCAGCCAGAAGACTCAAGACGACTGTAGCCATTGGTAGTGATGATTTCAGTAGGGGTGGGAATCACCAGAGGCCCCATGATACGATATTATCACGTTACATAAGTCACGATACGACATTATTGTGATTTTAAACGTGTTGAGATAAAATATTTTGTGATTTATTGCAATTTATTACCTTTTTTCCAGTGACAAATTATGTCTCAGACCACAGACATATGACGCACATCTTAGTTGACGAAAAAAAATCAGTGAACAAGAATAAATGAAAATTAAAATGATAAATCAAAAATAATAATAACTTTTTCATTTCCATATAATATTTATAATAATTTTCTGTCACAGCCACAGGGAGTCGCTGGAGAGGAGCTAAAGAGCTGCATGTTGTTTGGAGCTGCAGGTTGCCCACCTCTTCTTTAAGGGATCACTTATCTTAAGAATAACCTTAGTGTAATTACATCAGTGTATTTCAGAACTTTAGGAGGACCCTCCCCAGTGTCTGTGACCTCGAAGTAGACTTTAGAAAGTTAGAAAGTACCATCTTCCTTTTAGTAATAATTAAACCTATTTGTTATAGTACAGAATGTTTTCTTCTCTTCAGCCACAGTTAACTTAGGTGGTAATGTTTGTCTTTTCATACATATTTAATCAAACATATTAGTTATCCAGCCACACATTTCTACATTCGGAAAAAATTGATTTATGTGTGTCATTGATTTGAATGAGGATGTTTTCATGCAGGGACCACAGAGAGACGTGTGCGCACTCCCCCCCCCCCCCCCCCCACTGCAGTGTATATTATATATGGGCAGCCGTAAAGCATGAATGGGTTCAGACAGGCCGAGCTCCCCCACCACAGACACACAAACAAACTCCACTCCCACCCCCTGTGTGACCTCTTTCTGCTGTAGCTGCCAGAGGGTGGGGGGTTACAGCAGAGAAAAAAAAGGTGACACTGTTTCCTCTGCTTTTTGTTACTGAGAGAAGTTGGCTGCTCCATCCTCGTCCCCTTGGAGGCTCCGAAACACAACAGAGGCTAAATTTCTCCAAACAGAAGCAGGTTCAGAGGTTCAGTCTTCTTTTCTGTGGCTGGATTAGTTTCTTCACAACCACCGAGGATATTCACAACAAGTAACTCTGTCTTCTTCTTAATATTTTAGTTTGGAGTCGCTCCGTTTCAGACGGCTCAGGTTTAACAAATCCGTCTAGACTTCGGGAAACTCTTAATGCAGTTCAGTAGATAGTTAAATTTTTGATTTAGCCAAGTTTCCATGTAGACATCAACATAAAAATAATTATTTTTATTATTGTTTAATCTGATTAATCTTTGCTGATGTCATCTATTCATCTAAAAGCTAAAGATACCAGTGTTGGGCTGGTTGGCCATTGGCTGTAGTCTTTGCAGTGTGTTCATGAGCAACTTTTTGGCTGAGATGCAACAGTCAGCTTCATTGCAGCTAGTTCTTTGAGGTCAGTTTTGTGTATCTGGGCCTTTAAAACCCTGTTTCCACAGAGCAGTACGGGATGGTTCAGTTCAGTGCGCTTTTTTTCCGTTTCCACTGGGAAAAGTTGTGGATGGCACCAATGGAACCGTTCCATACGTTACCAATTTTTGGTCCCCCTTCTGTTGGGGTACCGACATCATCTATTCATCTGAAACCTAAAGATACCAGTGTTGGGCTGGTTGGCCATCAGTTGTAGTCTTTGTGGTGTGTTCATGAGCAAGTTTTTGACCAAGACGCAGGTTCGATGCGTCTGGGCCTTTAAACAATCCACTGAACCTAACAGACCAGTTTTTAGTGGACGTCACAGTTACGTTACAGTAGTTGCGTGAGCATACTGGTGGCAGAGAAAAACAGCCGACATCAGAGAGAAACAGTCGACATACCTGGAATAAAAATGTCTTCCTGTGTCCTTGGATGTCAGAACAGGAATACAGATTGAGATAACCTTCATTTTTATAGAAAACCGTTGCAGAGGATGCCGTAGTAGAAAAGAAAGTTTCGTTTCCAGTTAATTATAATCTCAATATTCAGGATACAATCGCTGCTGGACGCTCAGCAGAGGAGTGTGTGTTTGGTTTACATGAATAGAATTACTGACATGGTGAAAGATAATTCATCATCAGGAACTGTATAAACTCATATCTGTCAAACATGGATTCGTCTTATTGTCCCTGGTTAAAACTCGTGGAGACGTCCACATATAATCTAATGTAATGTGGAAGTAACAGACAACTTTTCAGCTAGCTAGCTAACGCTGTCTGTGTATTAACTCCTTGATCATAACAGAATAGTGACTTTCACCTTTGCTCATTTTAGAAAGGACACCACAAGAAAACAGGTTCTTTGTTTAGATGAATAAACGGACACTGGGTCGTTGTTTGTTTCTAGCTGTCAGCGATCAGCCACAGGTAGCCCGCTAGCTACATTAGCTACATCGCTAATGTGAGGGTGCCTTTCACTTTCCCCGCCTGGATGCAGGTGGGATTCAAATGCACATAATAGGCTTCCTTGCAGTGTCCTTTGTAAAGTGAGCAGTGGTGAACCTGAAGTGTTAATAAGCAGACAGCGTTAGCTAGCTAGCGCGCTAGCACTTTGATAAGTTGTCCTTCCACATTAACTTCCACAACTATTACTCAAGGACAATAAGACAATCCATTTTTGACAAACGTGAGTTTTTCTAATTCTTGTTTTTATTCATCTTTCACTACATAAATAATTAAGTAATTTCAATAAGCCGAACACACACTCCTCTACTGATCAGCAGTGATTAGCCTAAATATCGAGGTTCTACTTAACTGGAGACAAAACTTTTTTCCCACTACACTTGGATCATAAACTCGTGGATATAAAAACGAGTCAAGAATATAAACATTATAGTGCTTTTTACGTTTTATTTGGCGCTCACATCAACACCACTACTCTCCCTTTCTGCCACTAGTTCAGCTCCGCCCACAAAATACATCATCACTGTTTACAAAAGGGTCTATACTATCTTTCCTTCTTTATACTTAAACTTACCTGTCAGCAAAATGTAGATTAACCTTACTGATTCTGATAACCATATTCATACGTACCTCTGCACAGGATCACTAATCTATATGTTTATCTGCATTTTTTGTATAAGAACAAGGTGATTAGTCCAAATCAGTCTTAAATTTGGTCAAAAATAGTCTTTAAAAAGGTGTTTAAAGCATTAAATTGAGGTGTTTTATACAGTGTTTTAAAAACCAAATTGGAAATTTTAAAGTAATCTCCTCTCTTCTAGATAATTGCAGCTCAGCACGGAGCAGCTCTCCTGCAGCCACAGGTCCTGACGAAGGCCAGGATTCAGCAGCAGAGTCAGCAGCAGCAGCAGCAACAGCAGTGGCAGCGTCCGTCTTCTCCTCCGGGCGCAGGATCACACGCAGCCAACAGGGGGCGACAAACACCACAGCCAAAAAATACCCACTGCGTCAGAGCAGGTCGTCTGGCTCAGACACTGAGGCAAACGGTGAGGACAGAAGTGTTTCCTGTTTGTCTGAGACGTTAGAGCCTTGCGTTACATTAAAGGGTGATTTTGCTGTTTTTCTTTCACCTCCTCTGGCAGCAGGAGGAAGAAATCATAAATTAATTTGTTATAAGAGAGCAGAAACAGGCACAGTAGGAGGAAGAGGAGATGAGAAGATGAAAAAAAGTGATGAGAGCAGTAAAGTCAGGGGACAGAGGGAAGGAGGGAGAGTAAAAGTAAAGACTGATGAGATGGCAGAGATGAAATGGAAGCTGAATGTGAGGAAGAGGAGGAGGAGGAGGAGGAGCATCTCTGCATGCTTCATTCATTCATCGTGGTGCCATTCAGCCGATGACATGAGGCCTCTCTGTGATCACAGTGTGTCCCTGATTATAAAGAAGGCAAATATATCTCGGTACACATCCTGGACACTGGGACGAGCACGAAGACGCAGCATCTGTTGTCTAATTTCAGTCTCTGCAGGAGCAGGTGATCTGTTTCCAGTAAAGCAGATATATCTGCGTTTTGATTGTTCGGTTGTTCAGTTTAATCTCTTAGTGTCTCAACACTGAGCCGTATCATCAAACAATCTGAAGAGTTATATTACGATACACAGTTAAACACAATTTATGAATTTGCATCATGTCTTTGCCACGTGAACCAGGTTTTTGTTTGTTTATTTACACAATGCAAAATAGAAAGATGAAAAAGTCAGAGCAAAACTCTAACAACTTAAAACAGAAGGTTTAACCAAAGACTTACTGTAGAACAACTATTGTTGTTCACAAATTTGAATATTAGATTCCAGTTTACAAAAATTAAGTAATTAAAAACCTCATGGGCCCTAAAATTGACCCCTGTGGAACACCAGATTTAATGTAACAAGAGCTAATTCCTGGATAGGAGACAAATTGAGCCCTGACTATACTTTTTGCCAGCGGCAGAGTTTCCATTTTAAAAACACAGAAGAGAACACAGATGTGACCGGCGCTTTAAGAAAGCTGGAGAAATTCTAGGGAATTCTTATTATCATTAGCAATCAATCAAATATTGGCACTTTTAACACAATACAAGTTCAGTTGGAATAGTGAAGATGTGATAATGCAGTAGTCAAATAGTCCTTATAGGAAAATGAATCAGTATTGTGATCACAGTATTTAACAGCAGATACCTCTTTGTGTCTTTGTTTGCTGCTCTACCTGCAGGGTTTCTCAGGAAATATGTTTTAGGGTGTCACACAAAGTTAAATTGTTAAGCACTGGGAGAAATTAGAGTCAACAAAAACCTGCTTGACATCTTAAATAGTCCGATGTGAGTGGAGAAATAGGAAAGGAAATGAGCTGCGATGTGTCCCATTCTTCTGCCAGCCGCTCTGAGCTCAAACACTGCTCCTCTGCCGCAGTAACATCAGTCTTTACTATTGGATTTCTCACCTGGCAGCTGCTGTTGGAAGGTGTTAACTGCATCTGCATGTGGTCACATTTGCAGCCTATAGAGAGTTCTCTTGAGATAGATTTTTGGCAATAGAGACGGAGAAGTGTTAAAACATTTGCATGACTGTTTAGGACAGATACAGATTTTTAATCAGTGACATTTTTTCTGTGAGTGCTGCTGCTGTCGTCAAAACCACAGTAGTTATATTTATTCCACCACTTGCTGCGCTGCGTGAAAGCCATAATATTCAGTCTGTGTTATTTGTGCTGGGACGACTTTCTCTGTGGGAGAAATAGTTCAGCTTCCTCATAACTGAGCCAAGCATTTAAAATTAGATCGTCAGGGTACATGTTAACCTCCTCTGCTCCAGCCCTCCCTACCACAGACCCATTTTTGTCTTTTTTAGGGGGGACAGGGGATCTTTAGGGGGACGTAGGAGGTCATCAGTTTATGCCACATAAAAGTGGTTTACATCATCTTAAAGCCAGAACCTGGACATACATTTGTGATGCAGCTCAGCTCTGTGTGTCAAGTTTGTTTAGTGATAAGTCTGTAGTAAACATTGTGTTTTGGTAAGGCACCTATTTAGAATATGCCGGCCATTCCCTTTATGATTTATGTCTCCTAAGTTGTTGCAGCTATTTTTGGGTTGATATTACTCGTAACGCATATTTAGTGCTAGATTTAAGCAGTTTTGAACACTTGAGAATTAATAAAAGTGGTTAAAAATCCCTCCAAAACTGAGACCAAGACACCAAGACATTGAGGAACCCCACAGAAAAATCCATGCTGTGATTTGGAAACAAAAACTTTTGACATTTGGAGGTTTCTGTAAGAACTGCGTTTTTCAGTGATTGTAGGGTGAGCACTTCTGCTCTGGAAACTACTGAGAAACCCCCTTACTGTCGAGATGCCTTTGAAAACCAAACATCCTCTGAATATTCAAGGTCTTCAGTTTGTGATTGTAAAGTTTCATGAGGCTGTGATTATCCTAGAGGTCACTATAGGTCATTTTATACAGTGAGGTCAAGTTTCAAAAATGGTCTCACTACACTGAAATGGCTGCTATGGGCACTAACATCATCACACATGAATAAAATTGGGCTCATTGAATCCACCAGAGTCTCAGCTTTCCAGTTAAACACAATTTGTGCAATTCAAAGACAGTTAAGGGACCCCAGTGTGCAGAAATGTTTCAATACAATGGGTGAAATTAACATATTTGTACTGCTTGAGAAAAACCACATGGTTTTTGCCTAAAACTGCACGGGGCTAGCATGTAAAGGGAAGACTCATGTGTCCCCACAGAACCCATTTTCATTCAGATGTCATGAGGTGAGAGGTCAAGGGACCCCGATGAAAATGTCCATGATAGTTTTGTTCATCGAAATTCAGCCTAACTTTGGAGCGTTATATTGTCCTGAGACCCTGTGTCACATTTTAGGTTTAGACCTGTTGTCCTCGTCCGTGGACACTTTTTGTGCCATCTAGTGGTAGTAAGATCACAATACACTAATTCATGTAAAAACAAGATGGCAGCCATCTCTGCTAAGTCAGTCTGCAGCTGACCCTGATTCCTGTGGACAAAGTGGACAAAGTCCAAAACCTGATCACATATTATGGTTGAAACTTTTGTTTTTATGTTTAATAATGTTTGTAGTTTGATACGGCAACACATTTGACAAATTTTAGCAACAGTGAATTAGGAAGTACTCGTTTGAAGACATTGGGACTTTATTATCATTGACAATGTTGAGTTTTTTATACTTATCAGGTCCTACTGATCCCAAATAGCTAGGAAAAATTAAAAATGCATACGAAACAAAAGTCCAGGTCTCAGGAGGATATAACCCCCTTCCAAAAAGCTTGCATGACATGGTTTATGCCACTGGATTCAGCCAGCTACAGCCACTGAAGACAATAATGTCGACTGAGGAGGCTGGCGTAGCGGCAAGGAAGTGTTTTATTATTTCTAAGTGAACAGTCATATGAAAATAAGAAATGTGTGCACATTGTGACCATGGATTCATGCAGTGGTTATGAGTTCATTCCCAGTGTTTTTGCAGTCCCCCTCATTCTCTTTGTCCTGATTGGCTCAGCAGACCTGAAGCAGGGTGCAGACCGGGACGAGACGCCTCCCCGGACCCCGACAGGTAACGCCCCGTCCTCAGAGTCAGACATCGAGGTGTCCAGCCCTGGCAACGACCTCGTGTCTTCCAGCAACGATATTGTTGTTTCACAAGAGGAGGACGAGCGATTGGCCAAAGAGCTGTCACTCAAAGAGGCCGCCGCCCACGACCTCTCCCACCGGCCCAAACGACGGCGCTTCCACGAGAGCTACAACTTCAACATGAAGTGTCCCACACCAGGGTGCAACTCTTTGGGTGAGGGCTGCGACATTTTTCATTGGATCAGATGTCCTGTACACCAACCCTTAACTCTCTGTCTCTTCTCTTCTTCTCTCAGGTCATCTAACGGGGAGGCATGAGAGACATTTCTCCATATCAGGATGTCCTCTGTACCACAATCTGTCTGCTGATGAATGCAAGGTACACACACATACACACACAGATACATCAGCAGGGATTCCAGAGTAAGAAGTGAGTGTGAAACCATGAATGCCACAGAGGAACAAACATTTCCCACAGGATATATCATGTGTGTTCTGTCACCTTACAGTTTATTCTGTTGTGTTTTTCTGATAAGATCTGCCACATTGGAGTAAAAACATGTTGCATTTTTGCTTCAGTTGCTGCTCTGTCGCTTTTATGACATTCCTCATTAGTAAAAACCAAGTTTCCACTGTGGGAACATCTCAGCCATCGCACTGCGACCAAGTGTCCAGTGGATGAAACTGAAGGAAACCAACAGACTCAAATTGAAGTTGTCAAGCTGCGAAGCCTCCAGGAACACGGAGGTGGCTGCTGCAGTGTTTTTCCTGCTGTGGGGGTGGTGGTTGTGAGTCGCTGGTGGCAGACGGTGTTGATGTTTTGTTAGGGCAAGGCATCGACGCGCGACAAACAGGCCGAGGAGAGGACGCTGTCACATCGCCAGGATGAGAACAGACACTCCACAAGAAACCAGGTAACACACGAGCGCACGTAAAGTTCATCAGACAAGCCTAACGCATGCTGACACACACTCGCACCTAAAACAGACACACATGTACACATACATACTTACATACTGTCTGGGTAAGGGTACAGAACATATTCGACTAAACTGAGCAAGTGAGTCCAGGTGAAAGCTGTGACGCTTCCTCAGTTTCACCTGTCTGATCACGTCACCATGAACTGAAGGTGTGTTTGTGCATTGCTCTCAAAGCAGCTCAGGTTAGAGATCACACTGTGAGTCTCAGTTTAGCAGGACCAGAGGCAAAGTGATGACGGGCTGCTGTAGGTTGAGTCACGGCAAGTGTGAAAGGACTCTTCCTGCTCTGATGTCATTAATAAGGTTATTGATCAACAGAGAAATGATCAGAGTTGACCCTGAAAGACTGATTTCCATCCGTTGGCCAGATGTTAAAAAGAACCCTGAAACAGAACATCACAAATCTTATAAAATTCATACACACAGGATAAAAGTAATGTGACGGTATAAAACATTAACATTTTTACATGTAATATTCCAGCTCAGGATGTCTGATACACTTTATTTGTCCCTGGGACAATTCACAGAGGCACCTAGAGTAGGAAACATGATTTTAAAAAATGTGTAAAAATGCAAGGAAAGCTGTACACAGTATGATATAAGTATGATATGCAAAAATAAGATCATACATAATATAGATATTATGGAGATAACGGAGATCCCTACAAATCTAAAGCTATTCAAATCAAACCCAACTCTCAGGCTTTTACACAAGATCTAGAGCAGGAGTTCCCAACTGGTCCAGACACAGGATCCAGATTTCTCCGTCGTCATTACTTCAAGGTCCACACAGTTTAATATATTCAGCATCATACTTGAGTTTGGCCATGTTGTTGAGCTAGTTTGCTGTTTCTGTTAAGTAGCTTTCTGTTAGTCACTCACTCTACAGCAGGAAACAGCACTTCAAAATGAAAGCTCTGTGCTAGAAAGCCATTGTACGCAAAATTAAGTGTGTTTTTTACAAACTTGACAAGTTTTAGAGTCACTCGTGGTTCCTTCAGAATCGACCCGCAACCCACTTTTGGACTGTGACCCACCTCTCGGAAACCACTGATCAAGAGGACAGGTTAAAGTGACACTGATGTCATTATATGTGGTTCAGGTGTCATGCATGCCCGTTTTAAGGACACGCTCACAGATTTTGTCACATTGAACCTACGGGAGTGGTTAAGCAATGCTGTAATGTGGCGTATGTTAGCAAGCAGGTTTCTGTCCATGCAACCATGAGTGTGGATCCATGTATCATCAGCATATGGCTGGATCTCTTCAGACAGAAGCAAATAATTTATATACCGAATATTTAAAAGTGGCCCCAGTATAGATCCCTGTGGGACACCAGTACAGTTGTTAAAAGTGGTGGATTCTATCTTAGATTTTTGGAGCCAGAAGTGACCATATTTGGAGAAGAGGATGGAGATAACCCTAACACTAGCTGTTAGCTTGATTAGCATGGTACATTTACAGCTGTGTTTAACTGTGATGACGCTAATTTTTGCTTGTAAACAACCATTAAAACAAAATGTACTAACCAAAAAACTGAATATCCGATTCCTCAGACGGTCTTTTAGTACAACCAAACGAGGAACAGGACTATTTTAGGTGACCAAACATTACAATTAACTTTCATGAATTGGAAACACTGAAATAGTGACGGCTATGGCTACGCCTATACTGTGTGAATCTGGGGTTATGCCATGGTTACGTTGGTGCCATGGTTGTAATGATCATTATAATGTTTTCGTTACATCAAGCATCGATTAAATATCAGTACTGGGATTATTTGGAATTGAAAAACTCAGCAAGAGATTATTTCTTTCTATATTGTCCCCCCAGAAGGAGTTAAAATGAAAGTGCACACTCTTCTGAGAGTTTCTGTCTCTGTGTGGTCTCAGGCTCCTACAGAGCGCCAGCTGCGATACAAGGAGAAGGTGACGGAGCTGAGGAGGAAGAGGAACTCTGGTCTCAATAAAGAGCAGAAGGACAAGTACATGGTGAGTGGATGAGGAGTGAATGTGTGTGCAGTACTCCTCCTTACACCTCTCCCCTCCACATCCTTCCTGTTTTAATCCCTGTTCTTCCCTCTGTCTTTACCTCCAGGAGCACCGTCAGAGCCACGGAGCGAGCAGGGAGCCGCTGCTGGAGAACATCACCAGCGACTACGACCTCGAGCTGTTCAGGAAAGCGCAGGCACGTGCTTCGGAGGACCTTGTAAGAGAGAAAACTCATCGTCACCTCCCTCCCTTACTCTTTCCTCCTTCCCTTTGTTTTTTGTCTGCCCCCCCCCCCCCCCCCTTTTCTGCATTATTCCTCTTCTTCTCTGTTTCAGTCAGAAAACCCTCCTCTGCAGCCACAAGAGGAGTCTGAGATATTTTTGGTAGTTTGGAGAATCACTTCCTGTTACTCTCTGTTTGTTTCTTCCTCTGCTCTGTTCCTTTGTGACCCACTCAGATGAGAAGGCATCAATATTTTCATAACCAGGCTCACTTTAAACAGTCACATCGATGGTTTCATACATTTTAGTCAGTTAACTACAAATGGCACGTACAGTTTTCCAAAACAATCTAGATTAACTGCAGGTTTTGACAGGTTGCGGGAGATCAATAATCCATCAGTTAGCTTTTTTTTCACACTTTATTTATCAAAGTAATGTTATTCTTGCATCGTAAATTTCAACGCCCCTGACTCAAGGCCTTAAATTATTTGATTATTATTATTTCAATATACAATATCATCAAGACAATAACTAAAGACGACACAATGCTGTTACTGCAATCAGATTTTCCTGGTTAGGATCCTTTCAGTGTTCATCGTTCAGGATGTTTTTAACAGAAGCCGAATTATCAGCAGAGGTCTCTTCCTCTCTAAAACAAACGGAACTGATGATTTAAACTGCTTAAAACATTGAATAAAGCAGTTTCATGTTAAAAATCAGTGTTTTTCCAATGCAGTTCGGCACATCCCTGAGGGGCGTACTCATCATTTTCTCTGATAACTTAAGATCCAGACGTTTAGGAGGTTTTAACCAGGAGCCAAAATATCAGCAGAGGTCTTTTCTTCTCCAAAACAAATGCACCTGGTGATTTATACTGCTAAAAACATTGAATAAAGCAGTTTCATGTTAAAAATCAGTGTTTTTCCAATGCAATTCGGCACATCCCTGAGGGGCTGCCGGTCCAGTACCTGCTAATGTGTACTCGCTTGTTTTCCCTGGTAACATAAGATCCAGACGTTCAAGAGGTTTTAACCGTGAAGCTGAATTATCTGCAGAGGTCTCTTCGTCTCTAAAACAAACACACCTTGTGATTTAAAACAATAAAAATACTGAATAAAGCAGTTTCATGTTAAAAATCTGTGTTTTTTTAATGCTGTTTGGCACAACGGGGGCTGGAGCCAGGCTTTCGTTAACATTTGCTCAGCTTGTTTCTCTGATAATTTAAGATCCAGACATCTGATGACTAAAATCCTTCATCTGGTTAAAATACATAGTTAAAAACAACATATCTAAATAGTGTATATTGTAAAAATTTAGCATAAAACTGCGTAAAAAGGCAATTTATGACAACATCTGGCAGACAACCACAACCCCAACTCGTGGAGAGGGTATATGACGCTACTGAAATGCGATGGCGACCAAATGACACATCAGGTGTCCTTGATTAAAATGACAGATTTCTCTGGATCTGTTGGAGATGTTTGGAATACTGTGACTACACAACTCAACAAAATATATTATATTCATTTGGTTGTTTTCAGACATTTTAATGCAGAAAAGTTAGATATTATATCGTTAAATGATCTTAGATTTACGTATCCCTGATGCAAGGCCTTAAATTATTTATTAATTATTATTAAGTATTAAATTCAGGTTCAGAGATTTTTAAAATATCATGTTATTAAAAGTGCAATATTGTCACTCAGATCCTCTGTTTGCTGCTGAAAAGGTCCTAAAGGTCCCTGCAGACACCACGTAAACTTTTCTGCACTGTAACATTTCTTTCGAATCTTCAGATAAAGCCTTTTCCTGTTTGTTCTCCATTCTGATCTTTCTTCTTACATCTTTTTATTGGTTCATTTTTTGTGGCTGGTTGCCTCCACTGAGGTTTTCCTTTGTATGATCTTTGCCTCACCTGATCCTCTGCCCTGAATAATTGGGATCTTTCCTCTTTCTCCTCTCTCCCCTCCGCCTGCTCACCTGCCCTCTCTTCTCGTTCCTCTTTGTACCTTTTCTCTTCCTCTCCTCGTCTCCCTCTCCGCTCCTTCCTGTCGTGGCCTGTGCAGGAGAAGCTCCGTCTGGCCGGCCAGGTGTCGGAGGGCAGCAACATGATAAAGACCATCGTGTTCGGCCGCTACGAGCTGGACACGTGGTACCACTCTCCGTACCCGGAGGAATACGCCCGGCTGGGGAGGCTCTACATGTGCGAGTTCTGCCTCAAGTATATGAAGAGCCAGACCATCCTGCGCAGGCACATGGTGAGGCGGTGTCATCTACAGAAGTTTATTCTCATATACCTTCTGTTATCAGTCCCACAATGCAATGTGTCACATTTTAAAGATGCAAAAACTGTCGTTGTGTGATACAAGAGCACACCTGTAAGTGATGATGCAAAATTATGATAACCAACAAATAGTCACTAAGGTAACTTTGGTATTTTTCAACCTGCAGTCTATTGAACTTTGCCCCTCTGATGCAGTGGATCCAGTGTTGTTGGGGCGATGGCAGCGGGTTGAAGAGGGGGAGAGACCACTGCCCGAAGACAGAACTGCACAACACAACCATGCTGTGGCTTTGGTCTCTGTTTCAGAACCAGTACGTCCCTGATATAAACTAACCTGAGCTTTGTCTTTTCTCTCTGTTGCATGAAGGCCAAGTGTGTGTGGAAGCATCCTCCAGGTGATGAGATCTACAGGAAGGGGAACATCTCTGTCTTTGAGGTGGACGGGAAGAAGAACAAGGTAAGAGAGCGCACGCAGCTCCTCCTGACCCTCCCCCCTAGAGGGTCGAGGAATCACTGAGCCTCAGGCAAGAACATGTGAAAAGTGAATGTGTCACAGTGGGACTAACACACCCAGATCATGTGACTCCTGCATGTATACAGTCAATCAGACCCAAACTGGCCGAGGCGCTCTGAGCATGCTCCACAGTTTCCGCCCCGGGCTTTGACCCGGAAGTCCAATAGCATTAAATGTGCGAGAAGAAGAAGCCGGTAACAACATGGAGAAATCTACATCCAGAGCCGTGACTTTTTGGACGGACCAAATGTACAGAGCTGTAAAGTTGTCCACCATGGTAGCAGTTAGCTGCTAGCTAACCGTAGCTAACTTGTTTGTCCATTGTTTGGTCTGTGACGTAATAGGTCAACAGGAAAAAGGTCCAATACTAACAAGCTGAAAGGGGGCATATCTCCACCTATCGTAGAGGAGTTGCACATACTTGGCTCAATAAATGGATTCCCCTCCCGTGCTTGTATACTGGGACAAGGACAGTAGGCCAGTTAGATGTCCTCGTCCAGCTGGAACTGTAGAAACACTTCACTGTGACTGGAAACACACTGACTATGAGTAGTTGTATTCTGGATTTAGATACCGTAAGAAAACAGTAATACAGCCCTCAAATTCCTTTTCCCATTGCATAAATTAGTCTAGCGGCTAGCTGAATTTTTCTCTGCTCATATGAAGCCAGGATCAATCACATACAGAAATTAACAGGGGGTCAGTGTCGCCATGGCTTTGTTAGCACCTATTCCTCTGGAAAGCTCAATGGCCGTTGGGGAAACACCAACCCTTATGTCCTCAATCACTCCGACCAAGGGCCTAACATCACTCACTCCCTCACTCACTCACAGACAGCCTTGCACGCTGCGGTCCAGTCAAAAAATAGCACTTCTGGTTGGTTTTCTGCAGTGACTCCTGCACCTCGTGAGATGGAGACCTGTCTGTGTTTCCTGTTAGCTTTGATAAACTGTGATGCTCTTCCTCACAGATTTACTGTCAGAACTTGTGTCTGCTGGCGAAGCTCTTCCTGGACCACAAGACTCTGTACTACGATGTTGAACCTTTCCTCTTCTACGTCATGACCGAAGCCGACAACACAGGGTGCCATCTAGTCGGGTACTTCTCCAAGGTAACCTGGGGACAGTTACAGAGTCCTCTTGTTTCCCAGATAAGAGATGTTAGCATGAGTGAATATGCAAAGCCCAAAGATCAGACGAGTTAAGGATCAGTTCAAAATAACTTAAATTCTAAAATATTATTACTGATATCAGCCCTGAACAAAACATGCCGCTCAGCCCGTCTTGTTTACAGATTTATTCTCCGTCTGCAGGAGAAGAACTCGTTCCTGAACTACAACGTGTCCTGCATCCTCACCATGCCACAGTACATGAGGCAGGGCTACGGCAAGATGCTCATAGACTTCAGTGAGTGCAAATCAGTGTGTGTGTGTGTTTGTTTTTGTCTCGTAAACTTAACACTGGCCGGGGGATTCTGCACAGCACAATAGCAGCAGATTTAAGAGGCTGTCTGAAGCTCTTGCCCTTCGGAGGAAAAAACCTTCCACACTTGTTTTTTGTGTATTACAGTCATTAATTTCTTACTTTCCTGTATCCCTGTTTTCATTTTCTCAGCAGGAGAAGAAACTGTTCAAGGAGGAGTGTAGCTAACACACAGCTCTGTCTGATCTGTCCTTTAAGGTTACCTGTTGTCTAAGGTGGAGGAGAAGGTGGGCTCACCTGAGCGCCCCCTGTCTGACCTGGGCCTTATCAGCTACCGCAGTTACTGGAAGGAGGTGCTGCTGCGCTACCTGAACAACTTTCAGGGCAAAGAGATCTCCATCAAAGGTCAGAGCTCGACCACACTCTCAAACATGCCGGTGTGAGGAAGAGTAGGCAGGGGTGCAGCCAGACCTTACAGTCATCGTCATTCATCAGAGGACAAACTAATAAATAAACGGTGTAACATAAGGGAGAAATCTGAAAGCGTCAAACAGGCCAACAAGTCTTGAAACTGTATGTGTGTGTGTGTGTGTGTGCGTGTGTGTGTGTGTGTGTGTGTGTGTGTGTTTTAATATGTGCATGCATGCATTCATGTGTGTTGGACTTTGTGAATGGACCAGAGAGCACTGAGGTCACTTCAGCTCAGTGTTCAGGTGAGAAATGCCGGTGGACGCACACACGACTTAAACTGGAGCAAAACTGGGTCACCCAAACACATCCAGAGGACTGAGGGAACTTCCTGCTTAGTGTCAGGGCTCGACAGCAATATTCAGACATTTGTTTTTTTGGGTAGATTTTTTGGTGTGACATCTGCAGTGATGTGGATGCTGCGCCAGACTGTCGTGGTGAAGAGGGAGCTGAGTAAGAAGGCAAAGCTTTTGATTTACTGGTCCATCTATGTCCCAACCCTCACCTATGGTCATGAGCTTTGGGTAGTGACCGAAAGAATGAGGTCACAAATGTAGTTTCCTCTGTAGGGTGTCTGGGCTCAGCCTAAAGGTGCAGACACACCAAACCGACATCAAAGCGTCGACGAAAGTCAACTGTTGCGTCGTCTACGTCGCCTCACGTCGCCCTGTGTCAGTTGCATTTGAACACACTACACGGACTACATCCGACGGCCAAGTAGCACGTACGTTCTGCGCCTGCGTGAGAGAGAGCGGAGTGAGAGAGTGGTACATCCTGTCAGCCGAGGGGTTTCCTATCTGTGCAGCCGAGCACCGCAGCACCTCCACGGACTATTACATCCAGACGGTCCCGGTGTTTCCTCCGCAGGCTCCACTTCACTCAGCTGCCCGACAAACCCGCTGCTTCTTCCCACTTTAACCTGAATAACAAACCAGGGCTCGGTGCTCCGGTTGGATCCAAACGGAGAGCCGGGGCTAGCTCAGAGACTAGCGGAGGCTAACTGGCTGTGCTTCCCTCCGGTCATGCTGCGGCTAACGCTCCGCTAGCCGCTCCCAGCTAGCTCCGGTTTGTTATTCAGGTTAAAGTGTGAAGAAGCAGCGGGTCTGTGGGGCAGCTGAGTGAAGTGGAGCCTGAGGAGGAAGCACCGGTTAGCCCCGGTTTCACTACAGGCAGATTCACTCGCTACAGGGGCGAGGAAATAAAACCTGAACAGCCAATCAGAGTGATCTCTCTCACCGACAAGCACCGCCGCTGATTCAACATGCTCAATCGGCCGAAAAACCGCCGACGCCAAAGTGCCGACAGTGCGGGACACACTGCAAAAACAGATGCTCACCGATGGTCCAACTTTGGTTGACGGCCGACCGTCGGCTTGGTGTGTCGAGGCCTTTAGAGATAGGGGGAGGAGCTCAGACATCTGGAGGGAGCTCGGAGTAGAGCTGCTGCTCCTTTGCGTCAAAAGGGGTCAGTTGAGGTGGTTCAGCATCTGATCAGGATCCTCCTGGGCGCCTCCTGTTAGAGGTGTTCTGGGCACGTCCCACTGGTAGGAGGCCCCGGGGCAGACCCAGAACACACTGGAGGGATTATATATCTCATCTGGCCTGGGAACGCCTCGGGGTCCTCCAGGAGGAGCTGGAAAGCATCTCTGAGGAGAGGGACGTCTGGGTGTTCTGCTTGGCCTGCTGCCCCCGCAACTCGGCCCTGGATAAGCGGATGAAAATGGATGGATTTTCAGTTTTTGTATTTCAGTTTCACAGGGCTTTGTCAGGTATTGTCTCGGATTCTAAGCCTTTTATTACCAGGAAGTTACCTGGCCATCAGTTGGACTTCCTGGGTGTCCTTGCAATGTCAACATATGACGTTAGCATGGACGGGCCTATTCAGCAATTCTGTGCATTCAGCAGCTTTATATGTCCTAAAAAATGAAAATAATAAGTCAGCGTTGACTCACACGGGACACAAACCCTGATCTCCAGGGTGAAAGTCCTGCGTTTGACCCATTCGTCCACCCACATGGACTTTGTCACCCTTTCTGCTACGTCACCTGACTCTCTGGCAGTTAACCTCAGGGAATGTCTGAGATTTTTGCAGATTTTCTGACTTTATAATCTCAGAGAATATCCAAGTTTTTTCTAGTAAATTTAAAACTTTAATCTTGGAAACTCAGAGTTTCAGAGTATAACCCCCCCCCCCTCGTGGCAGAGGCACAATGTTGCACTTAGTTTTAAATGAGTTACTGTTCCCAAAAACTGTTTCACTGCAATTTAACACATCAGATAAAAGATTGTCTGCGGGGTCGGACTGCAGCCACGACAAAACAGCAGATAGTTCAGTAACACTCTGTTCCCTTCGCTCCGAGCCTCTTTTGTCCTCCTCTCTCTTTGTTCATAATTTCTGCATGTCATTTTGAATTTAGGAAGATCTTTTCAGCTCACACAGAGAAATATAAATACCTCTCCTCAGTCGTTCCAGTCTAGAGAAATATAAATACCTCTCCTCAGTCGTTCCAGTCTACATTGAAAATGTGTTCTCACTGTCCTGCCACGATGCGACCGCTCTGCCTCTGCCGTGTGCTCGTAGAGATTAACAAACATTGTCGTCATTCAGGGGCCTTTTGATGAAACTCTACTGCTGTGTTTGCACATTTCATAAAGAGCTCTGAATGTGGTCTCACTTTAGCTAATGTTTTATAATGCTGAGTGGATTTTCAGTCTCGAGCCTGAACAATGATAAAGATGTTTGTTTAGCAAAACAAAATTCTCTCTGTGATTTCTTTTTAAATTATTTGATGTTGTTGTGAAGAAAATGGAACTTCACAGAGAAATTATCCATGCTGGAAGTCACTGAGCGTCTTCACTATTCTGAAATCTAAAATAGAAGAAGTTCATGTTTACTGACCTCGGAGGAAAGCTGTCGAAGTCATCTTTGATTAAAAAAATAACTTAGCATTAAGCATATAAATAATTCATGAGGTCAGACTTCACTGCTGTGTCATTGTGACTGTAAATCCATCAACATCTTAGAGCCCAGTGTTTGTTTTTAATCATCACCCCATGCTAGTTTTTAATGACGCTGATGGCTGGACTCTGAGAGGCGATATGCGTCAGCCCACCACTTTGGTCCAAAGTAAAATATCACGCAAACTATCAGAAGGCCATTAAATTTCAATTTTTCACATTAACGTCCCACTCAGGATGACCTGATGTGAGTTTGGTGATGTCTTAACTTACATCTACTCTTGGCAAGAAAGCAAAAACAGCATATTTCCAAAAACATCAAGCTATTTTTTTAACATTGTCACTAGCCCCTTTTACACTGCCAGATTTTCGGTGAATGTTGGGCCGTTTTGCCGGCAAGCTGCGAGCGTTTAGACACACAGAGCCGGATTGGCGAGTTGATCCGAGGTGCCCAATTTAACGCCTCGTAGGGTAGACATATTGGTGGAACCTTTTAGTTTAAACAGACCGAGGCGGCCTTCCGCAACGGGAGGGGCTGTTGATGACTTGTGGGAGGAGCTGTTGATGACGCCGCACGTGCGA
>NC_065523.1:38147001-38165834 GCF_006386435.1 Epinephelus moara
CATTAGCCCACAGCGTCATTAACAGGCGGCTCGCTCAGTGTGTGACGTGCACTTGGAGATAAAATATAGGCCTATATTAATGAAGGTTCATTAGTACGGTTTGTATTTCTCTGTAATGTAGCACAGTGTTAACAATGTTACTGATACTATTCTTTCTCACACCTTCAACTCAAACCACCAAAATATATCATTTAATCATTACATTCATATCATGAACATGCAGGAGACTAGTCCACTGATGGACCCTGATGAGGTCCACTGGGAAAACTCTCAGTCAGGTGGAGCCCTAGTCGCTAATGACAGTAGCTTGGAAATTTAAAAGTGGTTGGTTTGTGCAGGATGTCTTGTGTCAGTGGTCTGCCGTGTTTTAACTCCACCCTCTAGTATTGGCTCCACTCGCTTGGAGCCTCAGTCAAGGTGTATTTAAAAGAAAACAGGCACTATCAACTACTGCTGCTAAAGGAAGACCAAAATAGAGCAAGTTAAGTTCAGTAGAGTCGTGCCATATCGTTCAGTGGAAAGGTAACATTAGTCTCTTTCCTGATCCCATCGCTCTGACCTCCTCTTGTCTCACCTTTGTGTTCACAGAGATCAGTCAGGAGACGGCAGTGAACCCAGTGGATATTGTCAGCACACTGCAATCTCTCCAGATGCTCAAATACTGGAAGGGAAAGCACCTGGTTTTAAAGAGACAGGTAGGAAACAAAACAAGTCCGACTTCCTTACCTGCTTTTCTGTCTGGTAGAAAACTTCGTCCAGCTGGCAGCTGATTGTTCGTCGCTTTTTAAGTTTAAAACTTGTCGCAGATTCAGACATACGTACAAACTCCACATTAGTGCAGCCAGCTGAGGTGTGTTTTCTCTCTGCAGGACCTCATCGACGACTGGAAGGCCAAGGAGACCAAACGTGGTAACGGCAAGACCATTGACCCCAAAGCCTTAAAATGGACACCGCCTAAAGGGACGTAGAGGAGCTTCCTTTCACACTCCAAACCCAACACACACACACAGACAGATCCTCCGTGTACACTGGCATGCTCACAGACCCTGAGCCTAAACCCTCACACACACACACACACGCACACCTGTACGAAACGCTTTCAGCAGCTACAGCACAGTCAGCCACTTACAGAGTCAGCCATTACTCTGGGTTCATCAGCCACCGAACATTGGCAAATGTGCAGGAATCTGAACCTAATACATGAATGAATAATCAGAAATATTTTACCACCTGGCTGTGTGAGGTCAGTTTGTGAGATCTGGCTCTGTGAAATGTGACCAAGCTGCAGTCAGAGTTTCCATCTGAAATATTAAAAGAAACAAGTAAATCTCTAATTGGTAATTAGTGGTAGTGTTAAGAAGCAGTGTTGCAGCTTCAGATGTCTTTCAAAGTTAACTGCGGTGTTTTTCACCAACTGGATGTTTTTGTGCCTTAGTGACGAACCAGAACTAGAAGAGAATCAATTCATCATTTATATTTAGATTTTATATTTTTGGTTTCAGGCTCTAACTAAGACACTAAATGTCCGACAGACAGTATGACTACAATGTTAAATAACGAGCTTACGCAGCAGCCGGTGATGTCTGTCTACGCAGGATCCCTGCTGATACTTCCTCGACCTCATTTATTATCTGGAAAGTGAAAGTAATTGTGCGTTATAAGTGCACCTTCTCGCAGACACCTGATTAACATAGAACACCAGACACGCCCGCTAATCCAATCTGCGGCAGGCGGATCTGAACCTGCGCTGACCGAACGCAGGTCGGCAGCTCGTTGACTCATGCAATGAATTTTGTCAGACACAGACCAGCTGGCTGTGATTAAACAGGACGAAAATACATGACGTTTCTAGGAATACGAGTCCTGACCTCTATTTATCATTCAGGTCACATGACTACACACAGTTCTCAAACAGACCGGGGAAGGCTTGATGATTTCTGTTAGAGCCCCACAAACATCAGAACAGGAATGAAATAGTATCTTGTTTTAACTTCTGTCCCTTCACACTAGGGCTGCACAGTATGAGAAAAATATAACATTGAATACCACGATAACGATGTTACTTGTGATAAATAAATAGATTGTAAAGTGTACTCAGTTTCTGCAGATTTCAGTACAGTACGAAAATAAAACAAATTGCTTGTTGAATTAAAGGAACACTTCACCCCTGAAATGATCATTTGCATATCAGTTACTCACCCCGTGTTGAGTTGGATTCATGAAAAAAACATTGTTTTTCTTGCACACCTCCACCGTGAACAGAGAATCCAGAAACAGGGAAAATTCTCAGTGTATTTATTGGGGTCCACATTTAACAACAGCAGAACTATATCCAAACATCTGTTTACAACTCTCACACAATTGGTGCAGTGTAATTATGCTCAGTACTTCACTAACGCATGCATTTTCTCGGAAACATTACGATCTGTTACTGAGCTGAAAGTGAAACGCAATGCCAGACTCCATTGAGAAAAACAGTAATTTTACCTCAGTGAACACAGAAGCTGCTGGTTTATTGTTGCCTCGATCAGTGAGTCTCTTTTTGTTACTGTGTGACTTTGATGTGTTAGAGGGTTTGTTCAGATTCACCAAAGTCACACAATAAAGCAGACAAACTGACTGATTAAGGCAGCGCATGGCCAGCAGCTCCCCGTGTTCAGCGAGGTAAAATTAGAGTTTTTGTTAATGGAGTCTGGCTTTGAAGAGAGCATCAATAAGTTTCAGTTTCCCCTTCAGAAAGGGCCGTCCGTTTGGGAAGTATTGAGCATACGGATGTTTAAATGAGACTTGGCTTAGGTGTTTTGATATTGTTTTGCTGTTGTTAAACGTGGACCCCAGTTAATTCAATTAAAAAAAACAGGTTTTTGATTCTCTGCTCACTGTAGAGGCACGAGAGAAAAGTTTTCTATGTGAATTCAGTGTAACACGAGGTGAGTAATTGATATACAAATGATCATTTGGGGGGTGAAGTGCTCCTTTAAAAAAATTAAAAGACGTTAAATCTAACATGCTTTTATCGAAGAAATTGAACATTGAACTGAACTCAAAAGACACCACTAAAAAAGAAGAATGGGATTTTCTACTGATACTCTATCAACTAAAAAGAAATACGAGTGCAGTATCGCAGCCTTTCAGTGTGTTTATGCCATGACAATAAATGTATATCCTGCAGCCCTACTTCACACACTGTGGTACTTAATTGTGTTCAGAGTGGGCATCAGATGCAGAGTGATGTTGCTTTACGTCATGCATCCCATCAACTTAAGATTTTACAACTCTGTCTTTAAAAAAAATAAGTGTAGACATATGAAATGAAGAGTTACAGTCAGATGGTCTGAGGTCAGATGTGTGTGTCACAAACGTTTAACAGAGCAGAGCGTACAAACTGACGCTGACGGCGGCTGATTGAACCCAGAGCTCATCAATAACTCAGCGTCTCTCTCATGCAACAAACACACACCTCGTGTCCGTTATATAACCCGTCACACCCATTAGTCAGGAAGCTATAGCTGCCATTGGCCGCGTTCGTACCGTGTTGTGTCCCCAGGATGTGACCCGTACGTGGTGTCTTCCCTTCTTTCTTTTTTTTAACCTTATATCTTAGTGCCGGCTGTGTTGTTTCATGATGTGTTCTCAGTGTTGGAGCTCACAAACATGTCCTCTCTGTGTTCTCTGTGGTGGTTTTGTTAATGTTCTCAATGATATTTTATACTTTCTCTACCTCTAAGGTTTACCACTGTATAAAAGCTACAACGGCCCATTTTAAGCTTCGTTATTTTCCTTTTTTATTCTCTGTGTTGACATGTGAAACTAAAGCAAGTGTTTGGTTTTTTTTTAACTAGATTTTTAAAAAATATATATGCTATTTATATTCTTAAAATGATATGTTAACTGCGTAGAACGTGAAAGACAAGGTCTGGTAGAGGAATGTCGACTCTAGGACGGGCTTCCTTGTGAATATGAATATTTATCCTGAAATTGTACGTAGGTTCAAATGTGTATAGAAGCTCTTGGAAGGTACCAACAAAGACAACGTGTACGTTTACATGCACACTAATATTCCACTTTTATTCCAAATTTGACAATAGTCCAAATTTAATACGGCTCATGTTAAAAACATTCTGTTTAGATATTCCGAGTGAGGCCTTCAGGCTGATTTATGTTTGGGCGCGTGACATTTTTGACGAGTGTCGCTCAACAGAAATTAAACAGTCACAAGACGTTTTCCATTTATGCTTCGGCAAAAGGTTTCAGACGTCTCCATGGTAACCAGAGACCCCCTGCTTTTGTTCACGGTCGTTGTTCAGTAAAGAGTATTCTGCACAGACAGCTGTTTAAATCACACAAATGTCCCACTGTACGTGTGTTTTAGTCTCATTAACTTTACATTCATTGATTGATCAGCTCCCAGTCTGTCTGTGAGCCAATATATACAAACACCATTGATTTTCCTGTGGCGCTAACATGTGAAATATTTAGATTCAGTAAATGTCTGCTGTGTGTCAGCCTGGTGAAGGCAGTTCTGACGGCCTCTATGGACAGAGACGCTGAATGCTGGTCGGGTTCGGTGTGTGGCGACAACAGTGACACTACTACTATGAGGGGGGGATAAAATCACTAATTAGTATATATAAACTCACTGTTGATTCCCTTCAGTGGTGCTGACATTAAAAATATTTGGGTTCAGTAAATAACGTGTCTTGCAAATGTGTCAGGTTTGCAAACAACATACTTTATTTTAAAGTACAGTGAATTTCCGGCATAGAGCTTTTATTTTGAAGTGCTGTTTCCTGCTGTAGACTGAATGACTAACGGATAGCTACTTAAAAGAGACAGCACACGAGCCAAACGCAAGTGAGACACTGAATATATTTGACTGTGTGGACCGTTAGCTAATGACCAAGGGGGATCTGGACCCCGTGCCTGGACCAGTTGGGAACCACTGGTGTAAAGCACACAAATGTCCCGCTATATATGTGTTGTTATCTTATTAACATTTATATATTTCCCACTCTCTTGCTATGATGAGAGGGGGAAATAAAATGAATAAATTAATACATACAAACGCCATTAATTTCTTCCCGTGGCACAGACATGAACAATATTTAGGTGCAGTAAATGTCTGCTGTCAGTCAGCCTGGTGAAGGCAGATTGGGCAGCAGAGGGCTGCTTCTGTGGACAGAGACGCTGAATGCACATTGCGCAACAAAATATAACGATGTCTGCGTCACAAGAAAATACTCCATGTGCACAACATGAGAGGAAAGTGTCAAGCCGTCAGTCGAGTGACACTCTTCAAAAGTGTCACACACCCGAGCATTAATTAGGCTTTATTCTGGATGCAGCATTTCTGATTACGTTAGGTGTCGATATTATTCAGGTTTTAGGAGCATTCTTTGGGCATATAGTGCATTTGTAAGTTTTGCAGTTTGCAACACAAAGCCTCTCGTCTGTTTACTATATATTTACTGTAGGGTCGAGATACATGCCCAAAAAAAAGCCCACATCTCGGGTCAGAAGGAGAAACACACCCACTTTTAAACATTATGAAAGACTTGGTTAGCAACAGGGTTTTGGATATGTGCACGTATTGTAACACAGACCATTTCAAGAAGGAGGTTGAAGGAATAGACGAGGAAAACTTTAAAGAATTCCAGGCACAAACAGCCGTTCTACTTTTCCATATTTCGACGTGACAAATGACACATTAGGACACGTTAATCAGAGTATGCACAGCTGCATGTAAACAGGAATATCAGTGTAATATTCATTTTCATTACCATGCATGACAGCTTCTCAGGACTGTTGTCTTTTTTGGGATAAGGGTAAAAAACTGAATATTTTGTGCATGTAAACGTCAGTGACAGAAGTCATTTACATTTCAGACGTTTATCTCCCGTTATCAAAAGTGACATCACTGAATCAGAACACATCACTTCTGCACGTTGTCACTACCTGTTACTGACATAACTGCTGCTGCAACATGTTTGGAAAATAATCTGTGTGTGTGAGACCGGTGAGCTCGGTCCCATCAGCAGCATCTCTGTATCATTAGCTGTTCATTAGCCCTCTGTGTGCGATTGAACACATTTTATTTCATTGACAATCTAAATATTTATTGATCTGCATCAACTTTTTAATTTTGGAACCAGCTTTTAAGGTTTGTTAAAGGAGCAGTTTGACGTTTTGGGAAATATTAACTCTCTTAAGAAGAGTTGGATGAGAAGGTTGATATCAGTCTGCTCATCTCTTGCAACAAAGCACATCAAGTTCATAGACTGCGCAAAAATAATGTAAGGTAGCCACCAGGATGTCACCTATGTTGAAGCCTCGAGTTTGGTGTTAAAGTTTGGCAACTTTTACTATGGAAACCAAAACTGTTTTTTGTACCAGGCTGTAAACATGTTTATTTCAGCCTCAAGTGGCCATCAGAGGAACTGCAGTTTTCAGCTCGGAGGTCGCTGCTTGATATTTCCCAACAATGTGGAGTTGCTCCTTTAAACTTTGTGCATAAGCTCAGACAGCAGTTGGCTGTGAAATCGGAGGTGTGTGGCCAACAATGTCAGATTGAATCATCTTTCTGTTTTTTGTTTTGTAGCTTTTGTGACACAGTTTCATGTGAGGAGACCACAGCCGACAGTTACACGAGCTTCTCTTCTTTCACAGTGTAACAAATGTTGCCTTTCTGTTTTGCTTTGTGTTTTTATGGTGTTTCCTCTCAACCATCTGTGGATTCATGTGTTTGTTTCATGTGTTAACCCTGTGGTTGATTTTTTTGTCCTCATTCGGGTCTTACATGCAGACTTTAAATCAATACAAACAGGCCATGCGTTTCAACCGACTGCATTTATCCTTTTAGCACCTGTTCTCAATACACATCTCTGAGTGAGTGTAGGGAGCCAAGTGTTTCGCCAATTCTTAAGTGCATTTACAGCAAAGTGCACTTTGAAAGGAAGAATCCATCCTAAAACACACCTCTTAACGATGATGATGATGATGATGATGTTCAATACGTGACAGGGACAGTTTTTTATTCCTTCAGTTATATGATGGAGTGTTTAAGATAATCCAAGGTTTTTGTTTGGGTTCCTAAAAACTTTAGTGCCGCCATTTTGTACTGATATTTAACAAACACTCCATCATGAGCAGAGAACATATTTTATATTCTCACAGTCGCAGAAATCTGAATTAATTTGTTTTTTTACTTGAAAAGGCTTTGCATTCAAATAACTCCCTGAGTGCTGATGCTGAATGTGCATGCCTCCTCGGTGAACGGAGAATCCAAAAAGGACGAGCACTCTTCATTAACTGAAGTAAACAGGGGCCGCGTTTAACAGCAAAACTATGTCAAAACTCTCACACAACTCGTGCAGTATGATCCAAGTCTCATTTATCCAGTTGTATGCTCAGGACTTCCCAAAACAAACAGCGTTTCTTGACAGGGAACTGAAACTGACGAAAACAGTAATTTTACCTCACTGAACACGGAGCTGCTCGTCTGTCACTGTTTCTGTCAGTCGGTACGTTTCCAGTCACAGTGAAGTGGAGCTACAGTCCCAGCTGGACGAGGACATCTAACTGGCCTACTGTCCTTGTCCCAGTATACAAGCACGGGAGGGGAATCCATTTATTGAGCCAAGTATGTGCGACTCCTCTACGATAGGTGGAGATATGCCCCCTTTCAGCTTGTTAGTATTGGACCTTTTTCCTGTTGACCTATTACGTCACAGACCAAACAATGGACAAACAAGTTAGCTACGGTTAGCTAGCAGCTAACTGCTACCATGGTGGACAACTTTACAGCTCTGTACATTTGGTCCGTCCAAAAAGTCACGGCTCTGGATGTAGATTTCTCCATGTTGTTACCGGCTTCTTCTTCTCTTACACATTTAATGCTATTGGACTTCCGGGTCAAAGCCCGGGGCGGAAACTGTGGAGCGCCGTGGAGCATGCTCAGAGCGCCTCGGCCAGTTTGGGTCTGATTGACTGTATACATGCAGGAGTCACATGATCTGGGTGTGTTAGTCCCACTGTGACACATTCACTGCAGGACCATTTCACTCACACTAACAAATAAACTGACACAATAAATCATTTTCTCTGATGTCATGTCAACGCACTGAATGAAGTCTGGTATCTGTAAGTTTCATTTTCAGCACGGCACTGAGCACACGACTGGATAAACGACACAGATTTGTTACTGAGCTGAAACTGAAACTGATCAATGCCAGACTCCATTGAGAAAAACAGTAATTTTACCTCACTGAATACCGAAGCTGCTGGTTCATTGCTGCTTACATCAGTGAGTGTGTTTTTGTTATTGTGTGACTTTGGCGTGTTAGCGCATTAGTTCAGATTTACCGAATCTCACACGATTAAACAGACAAACTAACTGATTGAGGCAGCACTACACAAGCAGATCCCGTGTTCAGCGATGTAAAATTAGTGTTTTTGTCACTGGAGTCTGGCTCTAACGAGAGCATCGATAAGTTTCACTTTCTGATCAGTTCCCTTTTGCAAAGGGCTGACTGAGGTTAAGACTGGATTAATGAGACTTGGCTTATATTGCTCAAGTTGTGTGAGAGTTTGTGAACACACGTGGACTCCTATGACTTCATCATGACTTTCATCAGTTTTTGGATTCTTCATTCACTGTGGAGGTGAGAAAAACAAAGTTTCCATCATAAATCAACGTAACACAGGGTGAGTTACTAATACACCAAAAATTATTTGGGGTGTGAAGTATTTCTTTAAATGTTAAATTACAACACCACAAATGATCATATTAAAGAAAGTTTTCCCTTTAAGACAAGCCTTTTTTTATTTAGAAACCTCTCTGTCTAGATGTCTGTTTTTATTTTTCATCCTGATGTCGTGCAGTTTTTCTGTGTGCCAGTGGCAGCTATAGACGGGCAGCTTATTAACACATCTGAAAAGGGTCCCAGTTACTTATCCCATCACCTTCCATAGGCCACCAGTGAGCTGTTGTAGTACTGCAGCACTTGAACGCACCCTGCTACCTGTTTTAAACGACGCACTCAAAGCAGCGACACACAAAACGTAGCGTGGCATCGATATGTAGCTCAGTCGTGCTTTTGTACTTGCTTCTCCCCCTTCCTTCCTCCTCAATAAATGCAAACGGTGAAACAAAGGCTGAGTGTGGTCAGTTTGTGTGTTTGCTGGTTCCCACGGCAACAGGGTTGTTTGGGTCCGGTCAGTTGGTAGTATACAAGGAATGTACGGACATAACAGCAAACAAAGGAGGTGTTGTTCTGCCTCTACGTCAGATCTGTTCACGATGAGAAGACTCAGAATGAGTGTCAGTGGTGACGTGTTAGTGGATGGATGACATGACGTGTATCTACAGTTGAGACTTTTAGCAGCTGTCCTTGTGATTTTGTTTCATACATTTCAAAAATGTTACCACTATCTATTTAGGTGGTAACTTTTCTTTAACCTGTCAGATTTGTATCAATAATACCTTGCAAAGTCTCTGAGCTGCTGTGAAACTGCACCTACTCAGGGCAACAATAAAGTTTATCTTGGGTGCATCGGTACAACGAGCAACCAAGACAGAAGGGGCAGAGGAGATACCTGCACACCAATACACCTGAGCTGGACAGCCACATAAAAGGTTCAAAGTCAATTTACTGAGAACATCGGTGCAGCAAACAGTTCAGTCCTCGACTGTCATCAGTGCTGCTGACGTGTGTTTCACAGAACAGATAAAGACACAGACAGATTCCTACCAGGTGTGATCAATCAATCAGCAGGTGCCACTAATCAGATGAGATCAACTCTGAGGAGCAGGAGCCTGACCACCAAATCACAATCACCTGTCTAAAGAGTATTATACACATCACAACATCCTCAAACATCAATGCATACAAATGCACAAAAAATACTATACACAGAAAAAAGTCAATAAAATAAAATAAACATATTTTATTTAAATAAATAAATAATAATATAATGAAATAATAATAAATAAATACATGAAAAAAATATATACGAAAAAAAAGAGTTGAAAAAACACAACTATACACAGAAAAGAAAATCAATAAAATAAAATAAACTATATATATTAAAAATAAATAATAATAAAATAATAATGAATAAAAATATATGAAGGAAATAATAAAAATATATGNTACAAAAAAAAGAGCTGAAAAAACACAACTATACACAGAAAAGAAAATCAATAAAATAAAATAAACTATATATATTAAAAATAAATAATAATAAAATAATAATGAATAAAAATATATGAAGGAAATAATAAAAATATATGAGAAAAAAAAATGACAAAATAAAAAAAAGAGTTGATCTCATCTAATTAGTGGCAGCAGCTGACTGATCACACCTGGTAGGAATCTGTCACCTGCGTTTTTGTGCACGGATGTTCTCAGTAAATTGACTTTTTTTGTATTGATCTCAGTCTGTGAACATTTTTTGTGGCTGTCCAGCCCAGTTGTACTGGTGTGCAGGGATCTCTTCTGCCGTCCTTCATCAATAATACCTCAAATTACAGCAGAGAAAATCAAATATGACAATATTTTGACTAAATACCTCGTTATAGATATTGCAATAATATTGTAGAGTTCACTATTAGTGCTTTCACAAAATACTTACAGTGAGATTTTTGTAAAAATAAGTATCGTAAGTAAGAAAATGACTTAAATGCAGCTTTTCAAACCAGGAAAAGAAACAAAATGATATCTGAGAGCTGAGTCAGTATTTGTGGTCCTTATCTGACAGCAGGAGTCACTTTTGTCAGTATCTCACACTTAAACTTACATTAAAGTGTCTTTTAGCTACTTTAAACAAATCATATGAGGTCTTACCAAGAATTTTTTGACTTGGACCGCTGCAGATAATTCGTCTCCCGGTAAAAAACCTCTGAAGGAACACTGAAAGAATTCTAACCAGGAGACGTGTCGGAGAAACACTGATTTGTAACGACTGCTTTATTCAGTGTTTTTACCGGTTAAATCACCTGATCCAGTGTTTTGGAGAAGAGAAGACCTCTGTTGACTCTAACAATGAACACTGAAGGAATTCTAACCGGGAGAAGTTTCAGATAAACACTGATTTTAAGGGTAAAACAGCTTTTATCACTGTTGTTACCAGTTTAAATCAGCTGGTCTGTTTGTTTTGGAGAGAGCTCTGTGGATAATGATGAATATTTAAGGAATTCTAACTGGGAGAAGTTTCAGCTGGTTGCAGTCTGCAACCTTCACCACTTTTTGCCACTAAATCCCCTTAAATCTGAAACACTGAGCCTTTAACTTTCCAGCTCAGCAGCATCACTCTTCAACACAGAACAAAGACACACTCAGCTTATGTCATCAGCTTTAATGGATTTTGCGTGAAATAAGCAAACTCTCGTAAAAGACATGAGCCTTACATGTACATAGATTAAATATGACTTATTGATAACAATATACAGTGGATTACAGCGTTGGTTAGGTGGTGATTTGCAGCAGCTTAAAACAATTCCAGTTAACTGGTGTGTCGGCCGTCTGTCCTGATCCGACTGTGTGACGCTCTGTGTCCTGTTGATCAACAACAGGACTGACTGATACAGGACGTTAAGGTTGAATTTGAACTTTGACTACTTTTTGTTTCTTCTTTCCTCCTTAGTAAGAGTCAGATTTCCATTCCTCCTCAACATCTGGAAGACAAAAAGATAAAAATATTTGGAGATTTCTCGAGCAGACGTTTCACATCCAACGAGGAAATTACAGTTTTGACACTTTCAAGCACAAAATGAAAAACACCACAAGATTAATTCAAAATGGCGGCACGCACAGGTGCAGCGGCTCCTCCTTGGTCCAGTATTATTCTCACTGGACGTGCTGCCACTTGGTGACATCATTAGAGAACACAATGTTTGTTTCCATAGTTACGCAGTTGACATGCAACTGTACATCTCTGCTGAGCCAAACGATGCTGCAGCCATAAACTCTGCAGCTCAGCTATGAACCACATCAGGCCAGTCTGAGCTACTCTGCACTGACTTCCTGTTTCATGCAGAATTGATTTTAAGCTTTTCCTCCTTGTATACAAAGCCCTACATGGGCTGGGACTGAGCTACATCACTAACTCCCTTGTTAACGATTTGCCTCCAAGAACACTGCGATCATCTGCTGCTGGTTTATTGGAAGACGATCAGGGATGCAGCCTTTGTCAGTGACGCCCCAAAGCTACTGAACACACAGATATCAGAGAAGCTGCTCGCTGAATATTTTTAAAAGAAAGCTAAAATCATATCTGTTCAATTTAGACTTTAACTCGCTCTGACTTTCCTGATCAACCCAGTTTCACTCTGAAGTCTGGCGCTTGGGCAGTGACTTGCAGCGTCAGACGCCGACAATAAAAGCCATCCTTTAACGTTGGCGTGATACACGGACGGCTGCCGTTATAGTTTGTTTTTTTTTTAAGATATTTTTTGGGGCATTTTTAGCCTTTATTTGATAGGACAGACAAGCATGAAAGGGGGAGAGAGAGGGAGTGACATGCAGCAAAGGGCCACAGGCTGGAGTCGAACCCGGGCCGCTGCGGCAACAGCCTTGTACATGGGGCGCCTGCTCTACCACTAAGCCACCGACGCCCCGCTGCTGTTATAGTTTAACAGTGCTCGGCGGCATCAGAGGGAAACGGCCTCCCTAGTGTCGTGGTTAGAGCACTCGTCTTCCATGCGGAAGGTCGAATCCTGCTGGGGTCGACATCAGCAAAGGCATGCGGTCGCAAGAGGCTCCCACCACTGAATCAAACGGGATCAGATTCGTTAAGGAGTAAATCCGGAATCTGAGCCAAGTCCTCAAACAAGGGCGCAACTCAAGCCCATTGTAGACGGAGGTTCCAGACATAAAAATGGATTAATTCCATGTGTGTACTTTGTGCTGAATTTCTTGTATGAACAGTGCTGTATAAATAAAGTTAATTATTAACAGAGCTTTTATTTGTTTTTAATATAATCTGAAACAAATTTTCGTTGTTATCCAGAACATCATTTTGTCGTTTTATCAGTTTATTACCGTGCAACATTTATTCCTCTGCAGGTACCTATTGTTATTCAATGTGTATTTGCAATGCACTTTAATGTTGTCCTGTCCATACTGAATGTTGTGTTTGCTACATGTTCTTTACTGCACCTGGATTTGTGTGTGACAACACTTCGGCTGCTGTTTATTGTGAATAACAATAATAAATTGAATTGAATAAAAACTTAGAGGAGAAATCATAAAAGAGAAAAACTTTCCTGCCCACATTATTCAGCATAAACATCAGAGGTGGTTGAAAACAAGCGTGAGATTACACATTTCTTACACCAGAGTATCGTTGTATCATTGCATTAAGAAGTTTGCATTACCTCCACCTAAACTTCTCCTGCCCATGAGTCCAACAAACATCTCCCCTTTATTTCCTGGTGAAGACAAACACAGATCTCCATGAGGGTCATTAGAAACCAAATGATCTTTAACTGGTTGAATAATCATAATAACAATAATGATGATAATAAAAAGCAAGACAACAGTGGTGTCGTCCTCGTGGTGTAATTAAACTCACTTTTCTTGCCCAGCCTCACAGGTTGAGATGCTCCTGAAAAATAAAGCAGGGATGAAATGTTGTAGTCATATTTGAATAGTACGAAAGGGAAACCGCGAGCTTCAGCAGCAACATTAGAACCAAACCATCACAACTCAACTGTAATATTCCCACACAGTACAATTATGTATTTGTTTATTTGTTTGTTTACCCGAGCTTCTTCCCATCAGGCCGTGGAACTGCTGCGCTTTGGACCGCTTGATGAGGTCTGCCAGCCGGATGGTTATTCCTCTCTCTAGCGGGTAGCCCTGCACACACACACACACACACACACACACATAGACACACACGTTGTGAGTCCTCGCAGGTTTGGTTCAGGAACGTACTCCTGCTGTCTGATGAACTGGGAGAACTGGTGCTGCTCCCAAATACAAAATGTCCCCTGGGATCTATATATATAAATCAACAGCTGATTTCCTTCTCTGTTTTTATGCTCTGCCATTTCTCCTCTAACCATCAGGCTGTAACCTGTGACAGGCTGTTATGACACAGTCACATATATGGAGTTTATTCACGTAGGTTTCCATCACCAAAGGTTTGTGACAGAATCAGAGAGGAGAGGGAGAGACGCTGTGCTGCTGCCAGAGGAGCCGCTGAATGAGTTCCCTCTGAGCGCTAAGAGAAGGAAAAGTTTATTCCACACTACTGAAGCTGCTCCTCTTTTTGGAACCACCAAGGAGTCGGTGATAATATCGCTTTCAGCCATGCTTGTTGTTGCCGTGGGTAACAGGATGACGTCATTATGTCAACAAGTCGAAATATCGTGATCAAGATATGAATTTTTCACATCATATTAAAAATGATACCGGTATTATTGTGAGCAACGACTGATTTAAATGTATGTTAAATAATGTGGAGCAGTATGTATATCCCCATCACCACTGTTCACTGGGGAGGGAGAGGACAGGCCCCGCCCCCAACTCAAATATCTCCAAACATTCTCCTCAGATGTCAAAATCCAGGAGGAGGTGATAGCCTTCAGTTGTTGCCGTAGCAGCAGGATGTCTGCAGCAGTTCGTGAACACCTGCCCCCACAAAAAAAATTATCCTTTGACATTCAAAAAAAAAAGAAAAAGGGAAAATGATCCGAAGATCTGAAGCTAACTGTCCGTCTGCGGTCGGGGCACCACCTCTCGTCGTGACAGCGCAGCTCAACCTAATGTGTTCATCAGTGAGTGATCGTCACAGTCACAACATGCTTCAGACAAAAAATTTAAAAAAAAATTGAAATCTCATTTTGTAGAATATTATTTATCGTAATAAAGTACAGTATACGAGAATACTGAGTACAGAATACATGACAGCTGCTAGTGTCGACATTAATTACATATGATCAACACTTTAACACTCACATCCCAGTTTTCTGCTTTTTGATACAGTGAAGTGTTTGACATTGATTTCTGGGGTACGGCAACACCACTTGGACAATTTGCTAATTATTTTGGAGCCGAGCATGGTCGCCTATCGAAACATAGCAATTCTTTCATTTATATTTTCTATCCAGCGCCAGCCCGTGGCCCAGGCAGCACAGGTGAATGCTGAGGGCACTGTCATCCACAGGGGGGCGCCACAAATGACGGAAGAAAAAAAATAAAATCAAAATGTTCATCTTTTACTATTTTTTACTAAAACTATTACTACTATTGTTTTGAAATATGACATCAGGCCACAACAACATAACTATGGAGCAAAACCTACTAAATAATAGAGGGGCCCCTCCCTTCTCAGCTCGTTACACTTTACCTGCTCTCCAGGGGGAGATGGGCGGAGTTACCTGACATCACCTGAACCCTGAAACACGCTGTTATCATGTCAGAACGACTCAACTACCACGACACTACTGAGAGGAGTGGATGTGGAGAGGAAGAACATGAAACCAGCAGGAGGAGAGCTCATTAAGTTAGCTGTTAGCAGTTAGCAGTTAGCAGCTAGTTATCGTTACCTCTAAGCAGCCGGTGGACACAACCAACAGCTGACAGTTACATTGATTTACATTGTGAAGCGTTCAAGGTCTACTCAGCAAAAATGAGCACTGGGTGAAGGTAAATTATAACGTTCTCATGATGTGTTCAATGTAATCTTGTAAAATGTAGCTTTTGGTGAGAAACTTGAATAAATCAGCTGTTTGAAGGAGAAATGTGTCGATGTTTTTACAGCACTGTGAAATAGATATTAGAGAGATGAATTATGATGCATCATATATAGTAAAAAGACCTTTTTTAAAAGATGTTTTTTATGTGAAAGAAGGTTGTTTCATCGATGTGTTTTATTGAATCTGTGCCCATTTAAAGAGGAAAAAGAAAACTGAAATATAAAAACATCGACTATTGGCCACATTGTTATTTTTAACACTGGTGTCAGTATCAGCCCATAATTTTAAAATCAGTGCATCCCTAGCTTAAATTAGCACAAATTGTTATCTTATTTTTTTATTGTTAGCAGGTTGTTTATTTGCAGTTCAGTTATAAACATGCTGTAGTTTGTTGAGCTGCAGCAGGGGGACGTTTTCAGACAATATATTTTATAATTACTGTTTTTGCTCACCTGTCTCAAATACTCAGAGGCTCTTATGTAACCTGTTTGCTTTGTTCTTTTATCTACTTTCACAGATAAATGTTCCTGTGCCTCTTAAATACAGTAATAGGTAGAATAGATAGTTTCATTTTACAACAAGATAAATACGTAGCTATATTTTTATTTAAAAAAATTATACCAAGAAAATTTTCATTTTATAACAAGTATTTTATAATAACATATTTTTTTGTACAAGAAAAATGTTTTAAGAACATAAAAGCATCTTGTTTAAGCAGATTATTACCTGATACTGATTTTTTTTTCTGGCGTGGCATCAATAAGCTTCTGTACAAATGCATGATCCGTTAGATTTGATGTCATCATGTGTTATTTATTTTTTATCAATATATTGGTGGGGACATTTTGAGCATGTCTGACTGATTGTTCAGAAGCTCTTATGTAACTTGTTTGCTCCAATCTGTTATTTACAGATAAATATTCCCGTCGCTTTTATATTTATTTTTTATTTTTTAAAGGTTTTGTGTTACAACAAGATGTTTTCATGTTATAAGACTTTTATTGTTATTACAAGAATTTTTCTTTGTAATTTTTTTTTTCATGAAAGCATCGTGTTACATCAAGAAAGTTTTCATGTTTTCACCTCATATTAATATTTTTCTTTTTCTTTTTTTTCTGGTGTGGCATCAATAAGCTTCCGTACAAAATCACGATCAACGGATTTGTCATTGTCTCGCTCTCTGTGGTGCTGAAATGTGAGAGCCAGCATTAAATGATCAGTTTGTGTAAAACGATCAATCAGTATATATTGGTGGGGACATTTTGAGCAGGTCTGATTAATGGTTTGGGGTTGTCCCCTGAATATATATTATAATTACTGCCTTGGCTCAAATGACTCAAACATTCAGAAGCTCTTATGTAACTTTTATATACTTTTACAGATTATTGTCCCTGTGCCTTTTGTATTTTAGTTTATTTTCTATTTTTGGAAAAGTTTTCATGTTGTAACTTTGAGACTTTTCCTGTTTCACATTATAACAAGATAAATAAGTTTGTTATTACATTTTTGTTTTGTCACAACATGAAAACAAAATGTTAAAAACATCTTTTTATACCTAGAAATTAAAAAAAAAAAAAAATCTACATAAAATTGAAAAGGTTTTTTTTGTTTGTTTTTGTTTTTTTTCTGGTGTGGCATCAATACGCTTCCGCACAGAAGCATGAGCCAGTGGATTTGTCATTGTCTCTCTGTGGTGCTGAAACATGAGAGCCAGCTTGCATTAAACAAACTGATAATTTAAGAAGAAGGGAGAGTGCTTTGTCTGTTTGGAGATTAAAGCTTGATCTATTCTGTTCTATTCATACAGCCCAGCATCACAGATCACAATTCGCCTCAGACTTTACAACGCACGACTTTTCTCTGTCTTTGGACACTCACAGCGGAATCTAACAGAACTCTTCAACATCTGATGATGAGGAGAAAATTGGGAAACTATAAAAATATCATAAAAGTCCCAACTTGGTGAAGAGTCAGACCTGTTAGTAACTTCCACAGCCGCGCGTAAAGTCTGTTTGGATGATCAAACTAACGGCATTACAGAGAGCTTGGATCCTTTTCTCAGATCAACACATGCAAACATGCTCCACTGTTTCCCAATCCATGAATCCAGCTCTAAACGCGCCTGTGATGCTGTTTTCTTTTACCTGCCAGTTCTCCACCGTCCAGATCTCTCCGTCTTGCTCTTCGTTGGACAGCGGGCTCCCCAGCGCGCCGAAAACCTGCACGAACACGACCACCAACAACACAACTATAAACTTCAGAGCCTCCATCGTCTCCAAAGAAAAGAAACGGCTGCAGATGGTCAAGAAAAAAGAGCCCGATGTGGACGCATACAGGAGCCAAGTAACTTCAGACACTCCACAAATGTGCGTTTTGTTCTGCGCGTTGTGCGTCGCTCCTGCGTAAAGCTCTCCGTCTGCTCTTATAAAGACCCTCTGCTCGCTCCTCCCCACCTCCTCTGGTTAAAGTGAATGTATCCTGCAGGTCATCGTCTGACTCAGACCTGATGTGCGTAGACAGTGAATAAACCTGAGCTTATCTAAAGCCAACTGACCACTTCCCAAAGTGTGAAGGATGGATGTTTGTTTCTGCATTTACTCACCTGGGCTTGTTCTTTGGCCCCCATGATTAACGAGCTCATTAAGCAGCAGAATGTGCTGTGACTGAATGAACACAGTGAAGGCTGTTGTGTGTGTGTGTGTTTGAGTTATCAGGTCAATGAACCACAGCCACAGGCAAAGACAGGTTGGAGATACATCAACCCAAATCATAAATGATACAGACACGGTTATATTTCCAGTGTCAGGCCTGCCTTCAGACCTGGAGCAGGTCGCCATCATGTTCTCTGTCAGCTTTATGGCTCGTGTCACCTTCTCCAGGTGCAATTAGATTTTCTGCTGTGATGTATTCATGCTTTGTTTGTGTGACTGTGCAGGTGGGTGGCCCCGTGGCATGATGAATTTATACTGGTAATAATCACTGCAGCAGCAGCTTCTGACAAGAATTCACCTCCCCGTCGCTCTGTGACCAACACGCTCAGACGGAAGGAAACCACATCACATTTAGCATTTTGGGCTTTTCTGTGAGAAAATTAGTCAAACAGGAGATTTTCTGGGTCGTCGACACTGTA
>NC_065523.1:38166334-38171029 GCF_006386435.1 Epinephelus moara
ATACAGATCTGTTTAATGATTAGAGTCTGAACATCTACAAGGTCCTCATCTCTTGGTACCTTCACCTTCAGACACCTGGAGCCTCTTCACATGCCTCCTTGCAGACAGTGACGGACACTGAGGCCTCTGGAAATACCTAAACATTACCATGAATGAATCATACATTCATACAATCACTTTTAATTATATATGATGACATTCACATGCTTTTATATTCAATTATATCCATGACAGCATAGTATGACAAAGACAGTTTCAGTTCAATTCAATTTTATTTGTATAATCCAACATCACAAATCACAATTTGCCTCACAGGACAGCATTCGTCCTCGGACCCTCACAGTGGAGCAGGAAAAAGTTCCCAAAAATCCCTTTGATAGGGAAAAAATGGAAGAACCTCAGGAAGAGCAGCTGAGGAGGGATCCCTCTATCAGGATGGACAGATGTGCAATGATACATGATAGTAGATATGTTATATGTATATATAATACTGGTGGTATATGTATGTGATAATAATTATCATATTTGTATGATAATAGTAGAAGCATGACTCATAATGAAGCATGAAGCAGGACCAGAGCAGCAACACAGACACAACCCATCATCCAGGCATAACCGCCATCTGAGAGAACCTGTGAGAGAAGGAGGCACACAAGCTCTGGAGAGGAGGAGTTAGTGATGTGCAGCAATAGGACATGTTAGCACATTAAGAGTCTTATAGTACGTCAAAAAAGAGGAAGTATGCCATATTAATTTTCTTTCAGAAAGTCATAGAATAGTATATAGAAGAGAAGAAGAAGAGAAGTCCTGGTATTAATTGTAAAAAAAAAAAAAAAGTGAAAGTAAGGTAAAAAGGTCAAAGTATAGTACAAAAACGAAAATGTAGTGGCGCTGGTCAAAAAACTTTAACATCATAACAAAATCACAGTATAGTATTTTCAAAAAAAGTAATGATATATTATGCCAAGAAATATTGTTTTTTTTTTTTAATCTAAATCATTAAAATATCATGGTACAGTTTTTTTTTTTTTAAAGAGTCATAGTTTTTTTTTATGTAAAAAAAAATTATTAAAAAGTAATCATATAGTATGAAAAAAACCTCATAAAAATGTTATAGTATTGTATGTTTGAAAAAAATCGGGAAACAGTATTAGTATTTTATGTAAAAAAAAAAAAAATCAATATAAATTTCAAAGTATGTCATAAAAAATCATTAAAAAATCTTAGTATAATATGTAAAAAAGAAAACAACATTGTTTGGTATATCAGAAAAGTCAGCGAAAAGGCCATACTATAGTAAGTGAAAAAATTCATAAATAGTCATAGTATAGTATTTCATAAAAAAAATATTTTAAAAAGTGATAGTATTGTATCATAAATTTTAACATAATTGTTCAGTATGTCATTTAAAAAAATCAATTAACAAAATGTCACAGTATAGTCGGCCACAAAAGGTTTGGCTCTTTGGTTTCTAAAACGGTTAGTTAGTGTGTGTGTGTGTGTGTGTGTGTGTGTGTGTCTGTGTGTGTGAGTGTATCATATAGTTGTATCCCCTCAGGCTGTGCTGCCGATGACTTTTCTTCAAAGGTCATGACCTTTTCTAAACTCGTACCCAAAGTGTCGGGCTGCAGGTCGCCTCTGACTGACACCTCTGATTGGTTGCTTGCTGTCCAGGATTTCAGTGTAACTTAACTAAAAGACTACAGTTACTTTGAAAGACTTTCAACTCCTATCGGTTTCTACGAGCTTCGATCACAGAAGATTTCAACTTGTGCTTTTTTTTAAATTCAGTTTATTTTCTGGAATATAAATGAAACAGTTTGAACCACTAAGCAGTGTAAGTTCATCCCTATGTGTGTTTTTAACAAACAACAACACAGCGTGTCTTCACTGTCTCAGCAGATGAGGGAGGGGGAGAGCGCTGGTCGTACACTGTAAAACACAGACACCTTCACATTTTAGTGAGTTTACAAATCTGAAGTTTCAAGTAAAAAAATGTCAGGTGTCAAGTGTGAAGTAACAAGATGTAAAGCCAGTTTTGCTTGATGACGTGTCTGCTAAAGAGTGACTGTGTTTCAGCAGTGTAGGTGGACAGTAAGTAGTTGGCAGTGAGGGATATTGTGAGATTAACACAGAGGGGGGAGGGGGAGACAGAGAGAGGGGAGCTGTGTGCAGCGCTCCTCATCAGTCGGCAGAGGATTTATCTGAGGGACATTTGGATGCAGGAAAATAAATAAAAACAAGAACCAAAGACCCAAAAAGGACTGACACCATACAAGGTGAGTTATACTCTGTTTTATACTTTGTATTATTGTTTATTTTGAAGTTATTAGTTTGTTAAAATGTGTTTAAAATGTTTTAATCCAGACAAACAGGCAAAAAAACCTAAATTACTTAATTTATAATGGATGGAAACAAACTATTGCTTTTAATTGGCTGGAGAAACAAATATTTTCTTTAATAACTAATTTTATCTGCAGTTTGTTTCCCTGACTTTATCTGTTTCCATGTATTTCAGTTGTGCAGTAAATCTGCAAAGAATCCGCTCACAGGGAGCAAAGGGTTAATGTTCATTCACTGGATTTTATACGTTAACTTTCATGTCATATGTTTTTGTCATTCTTTGTCTTTTGATGAATCTCACGGTGAAAACATTTGATTTTACTCATAGTGGAAGTTGTTTTCCAAACCTGGCAAAGATTAGTTTAAGTGGATTATTGGAGGCTAATGCACGTCTATTTACAGAGTCTGTGTTCACGTGCACTCACCCGCAATACATCTACACAATACTGACGCTTCCCTCTTCAGCCTGTGTGAAGTTTCTGAGGTTGTATCTGGTGTTATAACCTTTAAATCCTGCAGCTTCAGTCTACACTGGATGATTATTTGCAGTCTGTGATGCAGATGGAGTTTCTTGGCGCCTGAGGCTCTCAGCACAAAGCTGCAGATCTACAGTGAACAGTAAAAGGTTTATATCTTAACTGCAATGATCTTATCCTAACTTTATGAAGAATACTATCCAAGCAGCGTGCTCTGACACAGATCACCACAGGTCGAATTCTGCATCACAGGCATGTTTGTAGAAACACTGAATAAATGGTTCAAAATGAACAAATGCTCCTTTCTATCAAGGTTTCAGTGCATGCAAATAAAATCACATTATCCTTTTAAATCAGTCCATTTCCAGCCTCTCAAGTGTAGAAATGTGTTTCCCAGGTCCTCTGTAAAGAAAAAAGGAAGCTTGAAGGAAAAGTTTGACATTTTGGGAAATGGACTTTAAACTGTAGGAGATAGCTAGCCCGGCTCTGTTTACAAATATTCCTGGCCCGGCACAGCTGGAGTCTTCCTCATAAATTGAGCCAAAAAATAAATCGAATAACAATGTTTGTTTACAAGAACTTCCGTGGAGAAAACCCTCACGTTATATACACTAAATGAAATGGCGCTGGGCTAATGCTGCCTCAGTTGGCTCGCATTTAGGCACCTAAAAAAAAATCAGTATCATTTTAAGTGCACGTTATATTTAGAATATTTTAACCACTTTTTCAACAGGGAATTGAAGCTGTTATATTAAAGCCACCAGACTCCACTAACAAGAACTGTAATTTACTTCTCAGAACACTGAAGTTGCTGGTCTACCGTTGCCTCCATCAGTTAGTGTGTGAGGTTAAGCGGAGAAAATTTCCTAAATATAACAAACACTCAAACTGATACTGATTTTTTTAGGTGGCTAAAATATGTTTTGCTGCGACCACCATTCACAGCAGGACATTGTTTAGCTTCTGCGCTGGTAAATTTGGTTTATCAAAGATGATAAAAAAGCAAAACAGTAGGTAAAATAACTACAGCAGAAACGTCAGATGGGTGGGACCACTGGTGTTTAACTATGTGTCTTTGAAAGTTACAGTTACGGCTGAAAGCGACAACAGAAAAGGGGAGTGAATTGAAGTGATTGATGTTAGCGCAACATCACAGTGACTCTGTCTATAGTCCGGGATATACTCTACTGTAAAATAGCAAACTGATGTTTTTACAGTCACGTTTTTGTATTAGGTAGAACGTATTATTAGTGGCCTTTCATGTGTTTGTAGTTGGATTTTGTTTACTTTCAACAAAGGCCAGGCAAGCTGTTTCCCCCTGTTCTCAGTCTTCAAGCTAAACTAAGCTAACCAGCTGCTGGTTCCAGCTACGGTATAAACATGAGAGTGGTGTCACTCTTCACATCCTCACTGTGACCTCGTCACATGTCCACGTTTGCTCATGGACTTTCCACATCCACATATGACGTCCAAGGTNTATTAGGTAGACGTATTATTAGTGGCCTTTCATGTGTTTGTAGTTGGATTTTGTTTACTTTCAACAAAGGCCAGGCAAGCTGTTTCCCCCTGTTCTCAGTCTTCAAGCTAAACTAAGCTAACCAGCTGCTGGTTCCAGCTACGGTATAAACATGAGAGTGGTGTCACTCTTCACATCCTCACTGTGACCTCGTCACATGTCCACGTTTGCTCATGGACTTTCCACATCCACATATGACGTCCAAGGTACCCTGGGTGTGTTGGTTGTTGACGTTCTGGGACGCCGTGTCAACTTCAGCCTGTTACATGCATTGTCTATTTTCAAAATACACTTCTGTTTTCACAGGAAATGTACAGTTTGCATACAGTCTCTTTCAAAATAAAAGCACTACATCAGTAC
>NC_065523.1:38177339-38187681 GCF_006386435.1 Epinephelus moara
CATCCATCCACCCACCCACCCATCCACCCACCTACCTACCTATCCATCCACCCACACAACAATCTATCTATCCATCTATCCATCTATCCATCCATCCATCTATCCATCCACCCACCCACACGACAATCCATCCATCCATCCACCCACCCACCCAACAATCCATCCATCCACCTACCTACCTATCCGTCTGCCCATCCATCCATCCATTAGGACGCTCACCTATCTATCTATCTGTCTGTCTGTCTGTCTATCTATCTATCTAATCCTCTGTTCTGCAGCCTGGGGAGATTAAAGGGTTAATGTAACACAGCTGGCCCCTGAATCACATCTCGTTATAGAAATATGATGTGTACGTACGTCTGTATGTGTGCGTCTGAACTCCAGCTGTCAGCAGGGAGGATAGATAACAGACAGAAGGGAGGAGTGACGGAGAGACGATGGGCGGAGGAAGGGGTGGAGACGCAGAGAGGCAAACTGTCCTTAATTTGTTTAAGCCGAGGGATTTTTGGATTACCTTTGGCAATTAATCTTGTTACATGGCTGCGCAGCGACAGAGGGACGTCTACTGTGGGCGGGGCATCTGTATGTGTGTTTAAATGTCAGTATGAGTGCAGTCACTGACAGCCTGAACTCTTTAATAAGACTGTCATGATGAGCAGACACTGATAACTGACAACTGGAGAAAGGATGAAGGAGAGGCTGAAAATGTCATTTTTGTGTTTATTTAGAACAGAAATATCATTAACTGGGGCGCCCACTAGCTCATCTGGTAGAGCTGGCACCTCATGAACAAAAGCTGTCTCCTCACCACAGTGGCCGCGGGTTCGATTCCAACAGCTGTCCTATCAAATAAAGGCAATAAGCCCCAGGAAATATCTTTTAAAAAAGAAATATTATAATTTCCTTATGATTTGTAGTCATATGTCGTGTTAGAGAAACTACTGTCGTGAAAAAAAAAATACATTTCATCTCAATATTTGGGGTAAAAAAAAATAGATGTGTACATGTGCACTCCTGTTCAATCATTTTCCTCAAAATATGAATATTTTTTAGCCTCTGGTACAAAACTTCAACATTTCCCATATGCCAACGCTGCTCCTCTGGCTGTTAACATTAGCTGAAAAGCTATCCGACTAGTGAAAGATTGTTTGATAGAGAGTTTGCTTATAAGCTTGTGAAGTTGTGCTGCATTTACAAATTAGCTCCACTGTGTCAGCAAGTGATGAGATTTAGATGCTGCATGAATGTTAAATTTGTTAAAATGAAAGAGTCGTATTTGATGGAGTATTTTTACTCTGTGGTTTAACTAAAGGATCTTAGTATTTTCCTCAGACGATTTTCACCCCATGATTCTACTTCTCCTTCAGTAAAACCTTAATGAAACAAACTCATTTGTAATTGATGGAGACCGTTGTGTCTCTGTGAGGTGTTTGAGACTGAAGAGTGAATGAATGATGAGAGGTCGAAGTGAGTGAGAGGATTAAAGAGATTAAAACCAGGTGAAAGGTCAAACAGCATCAAGTTTGAACGAAGGACACATCTGAGGAGAGGAAATGTGTCGCTGCTCTGGAGCCTCAGTGTTTTAAGGTGGTTTAAATGTCTTTAAATTGATTTGGACGTTTAGGAAGTCACTGACTGTTTGTCATCTGCTCTCCTTTGATTTCACAGAGCAGCGATGCGATTGGTCAGTGTGGCCGGGGGACGGCTCCGCAGGGCGGCAGAGGAGGAGGGGGAGAGGGAGAGGGAACCTCCACCACCACCGTCGCACCACTCCAACCACCAGTTCTCCAGCATGAAGAACAAGTTCTTCAATGAGCTCACACACCTGCCGAGTGAGAACACACACAAGTACACAAACAAAATATACACAAAATACTTAAACCCATATCTGTTGATGCACGTGCACACCACACTAAGTTTGATTTCATGTGTTCTCAAAGACTAAAACAGTTGGACCCTGAAAATATATGAATATATCTTACTATATAATGAGGAAAACTCTGTCTGTGTGTGTGTTCCATGTTTTTCTCCTCACTGACTTGGTCAATCCATGTGAAATTTGGCACAGTGGTAGAGGGTCATGGGAGGATGCCAATGAAGCAATATTACATCAATTGGCCAAAGGGGGGCGCTATAGCAACTGATTGAAATGTCAAACTTTGAATGGGCATATCTCATGCCCCGTATGTCGTAGAGACATGAAACTTTGCACAGAGATGCCTCTCCTCATGAGGAACACATTTGCCTCAAGAACCCATAACTTCCGCTTATATAGATTTTCCGCCATTTTGAATTTTTTGAAAAACACTTCAAATGGATCTCTTCCTAGGAAGTTTGAGCGATCTGCATGAAACTGGGTGAACATAATCTAGGGACCAATATCTAAAGTTCCCTCTTGGCAAAAGTTGGAAAACTTACTAAAACTGAGCTTCTATAAGGCAATGAATATTGCGGAGGGCGTGGCTCATCACATAAAGGTGTATAACATCTCAAGGGTTTCACCCATCACCACGCAACTTTGTAGGCATATGACCACACATAATCTGAGGGGACCCCTCCATTATTGACCCCATCAAACAAAATGGGGGCGCTAGAGAGCTCATTTCTTATCTAGGCCTAACCGCCATATGGATTTTTACTAAACTTGGTAGATATGTAGAACAGGACGCCTCAAGGTGACTGGAGAAATTTAACTCTAATTGGCAACTGGGTGGCGCTATAACAACAGAAAAATGCTTCAAAATGGCTAAAATGCGACCGATCGCTGTGGCTCCCCCTGTGGACCAATGTTGGTGTTTTTCTAATTTTTGGTATGACTAAGTCATGGTATGGTATGCTGTACTCAGTGGGTATGGACTAGTATAAATATATTTTAACATTTCAGCAATTAAAATGTGCATAATAGATCTACTGCCTGACACCTCCTCCTTGAAATTTTGCAGAACAAACAAATGTGAACATAATTGCATAATTTTTACAACAATGATCTAAAATATACCCATGCCTATGTGCACGTCTAAAATGGCGGCTTAGTGGCTCTGCAGGTGGATGTTTCTCAGGGTTTTTGTAGGTTTCACATTGTTACAATTGGAGAATGTCAGAATTTCTTCAGGCCCGCGACACTGTACAAATTGAAATGTTTAAAAAACTAACTGGAACAGAAGGGCAGACATTTCGTCAGATTCTGAATTTGTGGCACTAATCTTGGGTGTCCACCTCAAGACTGTACTGATTGTATAGATCTTCAAGTATGAAACATTATCAGTCTGGACAGACATGGATGTAAACTGTAACTGCAACTTGACTGGTTTGTGAAGGCCTACAATTATGTGAAAATTCTAGTATTCTAGTATAAATATATTTTTCTTTATCAAAGCAACTGGAGAGGAGCTAAAGGGCCACATGTGGCGCTGGAGCCACAGGTTGCCGACCCCTGGTCCAGCTGGTTAGCTATGGATGCCAAATCCAAAAGAGCAAAAGTCTTGGAATAAAATAGAATAAAATTTAGTCGTGCCTGGACAGATTTGTTTGCTTTCACTGCAGCTCTACAAAGTTTCAGTCGCAGATAATCACTATTAGTGCCCTGCAGAGTCGCCATCTTGTGGTAAAACATATTAATGAATGCTAATTTAGACTTAATAGGCTGTATTATTGTTAGACCCACTGACACACACATCAGTCTATTACCCACATAGCATCGTCTCACCATCCTGTCATCTCATGTTTTTCATGTCTTCATTCTGTCCTCTCTCTCATTTCTTCATGTGACCACTCTGCTCTGCTCTCCAAGATCATAAACTCAAGAGTAAGTTCATCTCTTGTTTTACAACATTTGTTCATTCGTTCATTCACTGTTTGAAAGAAAAACATGTGTAAAGAAAACAAAAACAGCTCTGTACTGACAGTTGAGGTTTAATGCCTCCTGCAAGAAAGGTTCAACACAGGAGTGTAGAATTGTGAAAGTATTATGGAGACAACTTCACCAGTTTAAAAATAAATATAGATATATATATATATATATATGTACTCTGACACAGTGACACTGCCAACGGGTGGACACAGAAGTGAGAATTTAACCCGTCACCCCGGCAGTGTCACCGCTGTTTCCCATCAGCACCAACCTTCCTCTCTCCTTCCTCTGCCTCCTCTCTCCAGTGCCCATGTGGGCGGTGGGAGCCATTGTGGTCGTGGTCCTCGCCCTCGTGGCCTGCATGGGATTCTGCATCTACAAGAAGTGCTTCAACAAAGGCAAGAAGCCGAAGAAGGCCCGTGAGAGAAAGGCAGGACGAGGACGCAGGAAGAAGGACAAGGAAGGAGAGGACGGAGATGACAAGAAGGTGAGGATCAGGACACACAATAGTTCTGCTCCCAGTGTGGCTGAATATTTACAACTATGCAGATTTACCTCAGAAAGCAGAGTTTGTATAGTTTCACTTATTCAGATAATCTAAAATTAACAGCTGAAGATGTGAATAATTTAATTAAAGTTTAATAGTGTAAACTGAAGAAAATCATGGTGAGTACGAACCCTAACCCTTGTTCTCTTTCTTGCAGAGTCAGATAAGATATACAGATATGACTGTATCGATCTTCTAATCTAACTCTCGGCAAGAAAAGAATGCAAAATATGTAACTGAGGACGCACGCTCTTAGAATAAATGGTTCTATAAAGACCCTTTAAGGTTTCTAAACTCTCTAAACTTGGGGGTTTGCTTGGGGGTGCAGCTGTCGCACCCTGAAAAACTTGGGAACACATGCTTGTCGTGGCAGCGTCACTCTGCTAGGCACAGGCCCAGGGGCCCAAAGTGTCAGGGGGCCCACCTGGCTTTCACCTGCAAAATGTCACTCACATTTAAACGTGCCGACCAGAAGGAGGCTCAAGATCAACACCAAGAAACATAAAATGACCACGACACATGAATTAAAAACAAAGAGATGCAAAACAGCTGCAAAGAGACAAAGAGAGGCCTCTGCAAAATATTTAAAACCTTGACTCTGTGTCGTGTCACTTTCACTCCTTAAACTAAACATATGTGCCTCAGAGCAGGAATCACAGCACTCTGTGGAGCCTGCAGCATATCACAGGATCTTGAACACAAAGTGTGTGAGCTGTCTGTTAACGGCTAACCATGCCATGTGTTTTCCAGGAGGGAGAAGAAGGGAAGGAGGAGGAGGAGAAGGAGAACTTTGGAAAACTGGAGTTCACACTGGACTACAACTTTACTGATAACCAGGTATACACACACACACACACACACCAGGATCCAACCTCCCAAACACAGAGAGGAGGAAATAAATCATCTCAACGACAGACGGACTCAGCAAACATGATGCTTTTATTCTGAAAAGCTAGCTTCTTTTTCTGACTTCTTTCCTTCCTTCTTCTTCTAGCTGATAGTCGGCATCCTTCAGGCTCAGGACCTGGCAGCCATGGACATGGGAGGGACCTCAGATCCTTACGTCAAAGTCTACATGCTGCCGGACAAGAAGAAGAAGTTTGAGACCAAAGTCCAGCGCAAGAACCTCTGTCCCGTCTTCAATGAGACCTTCACCTTTAAGGTGTGATCGATACTGGAGACCATGTTGAACATCAGATTGTTTGATCATATTATTAGGAACTGTCCTTCATAAACATCAAAGCATCTAAAGCATGTTTGAGTTAACCTTTTTTTAATCCAATCCCTCTCCAGATCCCCTACAATGAGCTGGGCGGTCAGACTCTGGTGCTGCAGGTGTTTGACTTTGATCGATTTGGTAAACATGACGTCATCGGCGAGATCAAGATCCCCATGAACAGTATAGACCTCGGACAGCCGTTACATGAGTGGAGGGATCTGGTTGGAGGAGAGAAAGAGGAGGTAAGAGACTTCTTTGGACGTCGACTGAAGCATATATTGAATTTAAGGCAAGCAAAGACAGAACTGTGCAGAAGGACGACTCACCCCTGTATATGTTATGTCCCTGACAGCAAGAGAAGCTTGGTGACATCTGCATTTCCCTTCGTTACGTCCCCACGGCTGGTAAGCTAACGGTTAACATCATGGAGGCTAAGAACCTGAAGAAGATGGACGTCGGAGGACTGTCAGGTAAACACACAAATACATGCTCAAAGGCCCAACACCTTGTTTCCATTCAGAAAGTTCAGATCAGAAAGTGCGTTGAAAAATTTAATCTCTGCAACCAATTTCAGACGGACCGTATGCACTGTGTGCTGCAGGTAGTCAGCATTAAACTAATTATCTAGGTTATTTCATTCAATTCATTTACTAATCCTTCAAGATCCTGATAGGTCATCAGTAGTTGTCGATGGTAACGTTTACGTAGACAGACGCGGCAATTGTTGCCGGACATTGTGAATTCCACAGTGGTGATTTCTCTTGGGTGGCCTACACAGTTGTCAGAACATTCGCTTGTTGTTCTTAAGTTTTACACTATCAATAAATCAAACAAGTAATCAAATAAAAAAGAACACTGCTTCATTAACAGGCCACTAGCACCACTAAGTAGGCTAACGTTAGCAACCAGTGCTCCCACTCTGCCAGTCTGCTCTGATATTAGAGGAGCGGCAACAAGTGCAGCAACGTCTCTGCTGGTTTTGGTAAAATTTTAGGCCTCATATGCGCTCAAACAGGTGGCATGGAAATATGTTAAATGCAGAACTGTCAGGGACAAATAAGCAATAATTTAATATTAGCTAGCTAGCTAGTGAGCTACTGAGACATCAGCATACTAGCAATTTCTTTTGTTACGCTTGTTATAAAAAAAATGGGACCATAATACATTAAAACAACATGAAAGGGGGTATTGTATTTTTTTTAAAAATACATTTTTTTCCCAAGAATCAAGCTTACAAATCATTACGCTACATAGCATTACAAGACTGGCCCAAAGGAAATAACAAATTGCATTTGCAAAATAGGAGGCACAATAAGGTGAATTAAAGTAATTATTGTGTGTGTCCCCAATTCAGACATTTATCCACTTTTTATCCATGTAAGTCCAGATTACATTTAAGACCAAGAGATAGCAACAGTTCCTTCCACTTCTGCAGAAAAAAGATAAGTCCTTCCACGAATATAATGTCCTATTTTTCCAGAGTCACAACCTCAGAGACCTCAGATTTCCACAAAGAAACAGAGAGAGGGTTGTCCCTGACCCATTTCACCATGATGGCTGTCCTCGCCAGCATTATATCCTAATTTTTAAATCCATTGTGGGTTTCTTTTATTGCTTTATTTTTTTGCCGTCATCTTGCCAGTGATCTCTTATAACACTCGGTTTGGAGTGTGCCTCTGACACTTACCTTTCTATTCCAACAACAATTGGGAAAAATCTACCCTAAGACATTCCCGCCCAAAACAGAGGGGTAAGAACTAAGTGGTAGGACCAAGGGGTGTTTTGGTATTGAGTCTAAGAATGCCCATTTTCATTGTGTCCTCACTTTAAGAACTAGGAACTGTCATAGTTCTTAGAAGGCCAATATAAGGGAGTATCTACTCTGAAATAGGACCTAAAAAAGTCCCTAGAATAGGTATTCTAAGAACTACAATTGTACGAGAGTGAAGAAAATGTATGTTATTTGGTCAAACACAGACAATGCAGCGGTGGCAACCACCATTTATTTCAATGTAAAGCTTCATTGAAATAAGATTTGATCCATTTTAGATAGTAAAAAATTGAGAAGTCATGTTCAGCAGCAGCAGCTCCACAGCTGAAGCGTTGAAAATTTCCTGTTGATTACTAATGTTACTGAAGACCTGGAGCCCAACAGATAGAAAAAAAAGAGGAGTAATGTGGTTAGGATGAAGGACATGCATGTAATACTTGTAATGTTTATCTGCCAGGTGGAGCTAAATTTAAAATGGCAAGTAATACCAGATTATGACAGAATTTTATGACTCTGTCCATTAAAATGACGCACAATGAGAATATCGAACACGACCTCTCTCTTTCAGATCCCTTTGTAAAGGTGGTGCTGCAGCACAACGGGAAGCGACTGAAGAAGAAGAAGACGTCGGTCAAACAGAACACTCTGAATCCGTACTTCAATGAGAGCTTCAGCTTCGAGATCCCCTTCTCTCAGATCCAGGTTTGTTCCTCCACCTATCAGCCTGACTGAAATATAAACACACAGGAGAATCTGGTCTAACGGTAGCTTCTCCTGCTCCGCTGTCTCTACAGAAAGTCCAGGTGCTGATCACTGTGTACGACTACGACAAGCTGGGCAGCAACGACCCCATCGGCAAGTGCTGGATTGGCTACGGCGCCTCAGGCGTCGGGCTGCGCCACTGGTCAGACATGTTGGCCAATCCCAGGCGTCCGGTGGCCCAGTGGCACACGCTGCTGCCAGAGGAGGAGGTGGACGCTGCTCTGAAGGCCCCCATCCGCTAAACACACTCACACATACACAGCACACCATCATCTGCATAGAAGGGGTATCGTTCATCTGAAACCAAACAGCTGTTGGTTTAATGAAATGACCTCTAACTTTTATTTATATTCATCTACATAATTTCTGTATTTTATTTGGGGGTCTATTTATATTACTGCATGTGTGCTTTTGTGTTGTTTAAAACTGCAGTGTGGAACTTTTGTCTCCCCCCTCTGGCAGTGAGGGTTATTACACAAATATTGTCACTGTGTGCTTATAATCTATCCCTGCAGGATCGCTCACTTCACAGCTTTATTGCGTTTAATCCTTCCTTAAAAGATTAATTTCTTATCTGAAGCATCCCCTCCTGAAACTTTTCTTTGATGCCTCTTAGCATTTCCTGCCGTGCGTCTACGTCTTTCCCTCCCCTCCTGCCCCCTTAGCTCCGGCTGGTTGACGTAAACCGCATCACGTCCAGTGCTCCTCTGGTGAGAAGTCGCCACAGACAGCACAACTCTGACATACTGAGAAATTCAAAAGCTACCACTGGCAATAATAATTAGGCCCTGATCACACAGTTAGTGTTCTGCAGGTTGCAAGGCGCACTCCACTGCCTTTTTTTTTTGATGCCACTATTAAAAACCACTTGCTGCGTCTTTTTGTTGCCAAGCAACCACCCATCACCACCTTACAGTAACCTTCCTTTGTAATCAGTCTACTGTTTATTTATTGTATTTATCCTTCAGTGAGCATTGTGCGTACTCCTGCGGCCAGGTCTTTGATGTAATGGACGTTCATCAATATACAAAAGTTCTGCACTCCAGCTTTAAATTCATTTATGACTTTCTAAATAAATAAATCACCTTTAAATACATTAAAGAGATACTCCAGCGAATCAGTGTTGTATTTACATAAAGTTTTACAACTTTGTGTAAATACAACACTTACAGATTTTTTTTAAAAAGAGGGGGGCGTAAAAACCTCCTCCACATTCACAGGAGACATTATTAACTGTTTTCTTGGGCTGAGTCAGTCGATCTCCTCCTGAGGAGTAAACTTAACTTCATGTGAAAAATGGCAGAGTGCTCCTTTAATATGTATTTCACTGACCACCTTTATCTTGCAGACAAGGTGGTCATCTTCCTCTCATGTAATCAGTGTCCTGACTGTCTCAAGGTTAAAAGGATCTTTTTCTCCAGCACAGATCAACTGTCGTGTTTTCACAGTAATTTTGATACTGTTGTACGAAAAGTATAAAATCTATTCTTCGTGTTGGAGTAACTTGAACCTGCTGCTGCAGAGCTGCATTGTGTCTTTGTCTGTATGTTTTTTTCCTTTATGTTTTCTCTTGTCAAACCCGATCACTCTCTTTTTCTTCCAAACAATTTAAACTTGATTTTCCTGTGAAATGATTTAGTTTCATGTTTCGCTCTGTGTCTCTGTGGCTCCTTCTGTGCTTGTGTTTGAGTGAGTGTTGATGCTGTTTGTCTGGTGAGTGTGAACACTGATGTTCAGCCCAGTCACCACAATGAATGCTGGTACTGTTTGCTTCTTGAAACCACCAATACGTCACATTTGTGTGCTTCATGTGGAGCAGATATGTTGAGCTTTATGTTATGTTGTATATGCCATAGCTGGAGGCAATATGTCCGTCCGTCCCATTCTCATGAACGTGATATCTCAAGAACACCTTCAGGGATTTTCTTCAAATTTGGCACAAACGTCCACTTGGACTCAACAATGAACTGATAGGAATTTGGTGGTCAAAGGTCAAAGTTACTGTGACCTCACAAAACATGCTTTTGGCCATAACTCAAGAATTCATTCACTAATTGTGACCAAACTTGACACAAATGTCTAACAGGATAAAATAATGAAGGTCAAAAGGTCAAAGGTCAGCTTGACTGTGACATCATCATGTTTTAACGTCATATCTCAGGAACAGAAGGGGAGACTTTTGGTCAGATACTG
>NC_065523.1:38191590-38192639 GCF_006386435.1 Epinephelus moara
ATGGCAACAGTAACTACGGTGTGTGACCATGGCAACAGTAACTATGGTGTGTGTGTGACCATGACAACAGTAACTACGGTGTGTGACCATGGAAACAGTAACTACGGTGTGTGAACATAGCAACAGTAACTACGGTGTGTGACCACAGCAACAGTAACCATGGCATGTGGCCATGGCAACAGTTACCATGATGTGTGTGTGACGATGACAACAGTAACTACGGTGTGTGACCATGGCAACAGTAACCATGGTGTGTGTGACCATGGCAACAGTAACCATGGTGTGTGGCCATGGCAACAGTAACCATGATGTGTGTGTGACCATGGCAACAGTAACTACGGTGTGTGACCATGGCAACAGTAACTATGGTGTGTGTGACCATGGCAACAGTAACCATGGTGTGTGGCCATGGCAACAGTGACCATGATGTGTGTGTGACCATCGCAACAGTAACTATGGTGTGTGACCATGGCAACAGTAACCATGGTGTGTATGACCATGGCAACAGTAACCATGGTGTGTGACCATGGCAACAGTAACTATGGTGTGTGTGACCATGGCAACAGTAACCATGGTGTGTGTGTGTGACCATGGCAACAGTAGCCATGGTGTGTGACCATGGCAACAGTAACTATGGTGTGTGTGACCATGGCAACAGTAACTATGGTGTGTGTGACCATAGCAACAGTAACTACGGTGTGTGACCATGGCAACAGTAACTACGGTGTGTGTGACCATGGCAACAGTTACTATGGTGTGTGTGACCATAGCAACAGTAACTACAGTGTGTGACCATGGCAACAGTAACTATGGTGTGTGTGACCATGGCAACAGTTACTATGGTGTGTGTGTGTGTGTGTGTGTGTGTGTGTGTGTGTGTGTGTGTGTGTGTGTGTGTGNTATGGTGTGTGTGACCATAGCAACAGTAACTACAGTGTGTGACCATGGCAACAGTAACTATGGTGTGTGTGACCATGGCAACAGTTACTATGGTGTGTGTGTGTGTGTGTGTGTGTGTGTGTGTGTGTGTGTGTGTGTGTGTGTGTGTG
>NC_065523.1:38195782-38211710 GCF_006386435.1 Epinephelus moara
GACCAGTAGCCTACTTTTGTTGCGTTGCTGATCCTCTATGGTACACAAATACAGTATAGCCTAGTATAATCACATATCAGAACAACTTGACGTCGGACTAATGGGCTGTCGGACCAATGACATGGACCCCAGCAAAATATACGTCACAAACACCAAAACGGCCTTTTACTTTCACGTCACTTCTTCTTTAGACGTGTTTTGTTCAGGGACTCCTGGTGTTTTCATCAGCCGGGAAATGAAAAAGAGAGTAAGACCTGTTTTTGCTTGTGTGAGTAAATCCCAGTACGAAACACACAGACATCGTATCTTATCATCGCAAGAGAGAGAGAGTTATGGCGCCAGTGACACGACTTTCAGTGTGTACTTTCTTTATGACAAACTGACTATTTTGACTTACAAAATTATCTTTTAATTGACAAACGTGACTTTCTGTAACTGCTTATCCTGTTGGGGGTCGCGGGGGGGTGGAGCCTATCCCAGCTGACACTGGGTGAGAGGCAGGGTTCACCCTGGACAGGTCACCAGACTATCACAGGGCTGACACATAGAGACAGACAACCATTCACACTCACATTCATACCTACGGACAATTTAGAGTCACCAATTAACCTGCATGTCTTTGGACTGTGGGAGGAAGCTGGAGCACCTGGAGGAAACCCACGCTGACACAGGGAGAACATGCAAACTCCAGCCCGAGGTTTGAACCAGGGACTCGCTTGCTGTGAGGCAACAGTGCTAACCACTGCACCACTGTGCTGCCGAAAAAATGATCAGCAAAAATTATTTGTCTCTTGCCAACTACTAACTACTGTACAAATTGTTTGTCAGAAATAAGGTCCCATGGGGGAAACACTGGAGGGGGACAGATTTTGCCTCTGACGCCACGCTAAGCCTAATTAGTCAAATCTATAAATGAATTAGTTAAATCATGTTCCAGGTTGTTAATACTCAGTTTATGATGTGAGATCTGTGAATTAATTATTCTGTTGTTTGCACAGTTGTGTATAAACGCCAGGTTAACTTCAGAGAGCAGATGCTCCTGACTGTCGTTCAGGGCGAACCCACTGAGCCAAGGAACAACAGGCTGAAATCTCAGAAGGTACGCTCATGACAGCTACTCTGTGTTTCTATGACTGTGGCAAAGCTTTCTGAAGAACAGGTAGACGAGACTCACTTGAGGGCGTCCTCCCTCATGTTGTCGATGCCTAGCGGTTGCCGTCTGTCCATCAGCGTCTTCTTCTTGATCTCTCTGCCTGTCATACGCTTGCCTTTCCTCGACTCAGCCTGGGACACAACACACACAGTCATCCTCTGTATAATCATCATCATCATCATCATCATTATCATCATCATTATGATCTCTGCTGAGAGTAACAGCAGCTGTCTGACCTTCGCCAGGAAGCCTCCAAAGTTCGCTCCCATGCCAGACAGCACTTTCTTCTTCTTGAGGTCGTCATCGGCCTTCCTCTTGGCTTCCTCCTCCTCTTTCCTGTGACGCTCCTCCTGCCAGATGAAGAAGAATGAGGTGATGAAGGAGCAATGTTACATGTTGAACTGAAGGGGAGATTTTACGCTGTGTTGTACTGAGCAGATTTATATGCCTTTTACTTACACACTCACCAGCCACTTTATTAGGTACACCTGTTCAACTGCTCGTTAACGCAATAGCTAATCAGCCAATCACATGGCAGCAGCTCATTAACATTTAGTCATGTAGACATGGTGAAGACGAGCTGCTGAAGTTCAAACGGAGCATCAGAATGATGAAGAAAGGTGATTGAAGTGACTTTGAACGTGGCATGGTTGTTGGTGCCAGACGGGCTGGTCTGAGTATTAACTGGGATTTTCAGCACAACCATCTCTAGGGTTTACAGAGGATGGTCCCAAAAAGAGAAAATATCCAGTGAGCCAAAATGCCTTGTTGATGCCAGAGGTCAGAGGAGAATGGCCAGACTGGTTCAAGATGATAGAAAGGCAACAGGAAGTCAAATAAGCACTGGTTCCAACCAAGGTGTGCAGAAGACCATCTCTGAAGCAACAACACCTTGTCCAACCTTGAAGCAGATGGGCTACAGCAGCAGAAGACCACACCAGGTGCCACTCCTGTCAGCTAACAACAGGAAACTGAGGCTACAATTCACACGGGTTTTCTCACCAAAACTGGACAATAGAAGATTGGAAAAACCACATTCAGATGGAAGCATGGATCCATCCTGCCTTGTATCAACGCTTCAGGCTGCTGCTGGTGGTGTAATGGTGTGGGGGAGATTTTCTTAGTACCAACTGAGCATGGTTTAAACACCACAGCCTACCTGAGTATTGTTGCTGAGCGTGTCCATCCCTTTATGACCACAGTGTACCCATCTTCTGATGGCTACTTCCAGCAGGATAACGCACCATGTCACAAAGCTCACATCATCTCAAACATGACAATGAGTTCACTGTACTCCAATGGCCTCCACAGTCACCAGATCTCAGTCCAATAGAGCACCTTTGGGATGTGCTGGAACGGGAGATTCTCATCATGGATCAACTGTGTGATGTCATCATGTCAATATGGACCAACATCTCTGAGGAATGTTTCCAGCACCTTGTTGAGTCTGTGACACCAAGAATTAAAACGGGGGTCCATCCTGGTACCAGCAAGGTGTACCTAATAAAGTGGCCCAGTGAGTGTATATCACAGTGTGGACAGAGTAATAAATGTGTGTGTGTGTGTGTTACCGCAATCCTGTTCTGCCTGTCCTTCTCCTTCTCTGCTCGAACCCTCTGGATCTCTGCTCTCTCTGACCGACGGCGCTCCTGAAGGACACCAAAGCAAAGAAACCATGAAATTATCCAATATATTAAACATGTAGCAACATTTGGATTAAAAAAATAGACCACATTACAGAGGGGATTTTGTATCACCTCATTTCTTATCTCTTTCAAAGATAACTGACAAATACGTTTAATTATTTAGGAACAACTTAAACTTTCTGCCACTGCTGTGAAGAAACAATCGGACTTTTGACACTGCAGTAAAACATGTTCTCCTGTCGCTGTTAAGTTTCTGTTTCCACTTGATCACGTCTTTAATGTTCCATTCATATTTCCACATTCACCAGAAAGTATCAGAGAGAACTTACGATTCGGTCCTTGAGGCCGATGAGTTCCTCCTCGTCCTTCTTTCTCTGCTCAAAATGGACGTCAATCAGAGTATGCAGCTCCAGTAAGTCCTTCTCCATACGCTTCCTGTGGATGTCCTGGTTGGGAAAAAAATGGGAATTTATGGCTCAAATGAGTCTGATTATTTCACTATTGATACATCCTTTGGATTCATGTGTGTTCCCTGCCTTCATGTAAAACTGATGGAGGTCTGGAACAAGTCCAGTTAAAAATACCTGCGTGAGATTGTTTGAATTTACAGAATTAATTGCCTCCCAGTTCCTGTGATTAATTTAAGTTCTTGGATAGAAATTATTAGCAATGCTATTTGTGCAAAGACCTGCTTCTTCTGCGTCAGAGGGGAGTGGGCGTTACAGGAAGATAGATTTGTGCGTCGTCAGCATAGCAATGATAATCCATGTGGTGTTTTAATAGGGCTGTAACCAACCAAAAAAGATTGGTCAACTGAAATTGTACCATCTCCTCAACCAACTGATTCATGGATGGTGTAAAAAAAAATCTGCACATTATCTCTAGATTTCTTAGAGCCCCAGCGCACTGAGTGAATTCTACCTGGTGGCATATTTTTCCTGTCACAGAACTCGACATTAACACTTGCCCAGAGCAAGTTAACCCTGTGTTCATGCAAGCAAAATGCCTCAGGTGTAAATGAAATGTGATTTCTACTGTAATATTATCTGGAAATACACAGAGAAACCTTGGGTCCTGGCATTCATGTGGATGCCACTTGACATGCACCACCCGAACACCAATAAGACCAATACAACCCCTCATGGCAACTGCACTCCCTGATCGCAGTGCGCCCCCCCAGGCAGCACAATGAACCATGCCACCCCACAAAAACTGCTCAGGAATCAGAATCAGAATCAGTATCAGCTTTATTCGCCAAGTACGTGTATACATACGAGGAATTTGACTCTGGTAGACTTGCTCTCAATGTACCAGAAATGACAGTACACAAATGTAATGGCCTGAGGGACTTGACCAAGAGTGCAAGGCGCCAACCTGGCCTCCAATTCCCTAGATCCCAATCCGATCGAACATCCACCTTACGTCCCAACCCACAGGACTCAAAGAATCCTTCGACCATGCCTTGGTGCCAGACAACACAGGACACCCACAGAGGTCCTGTCTCCTTGCCTCGACAGGTCAGGGGCCCCACCGTAGATCGGACTTGGCTTTGACCTGTCGAGGCCTGGACAAAGGACCTCGGGAGCACCGGTTTGTCCCACAAATGCTTGATCAGATTGGGATCTGGGGAATTTGAAAGCTAGATTGATGCCTTGAGCTCCTTGTCGTGTTCCTTGGACCATTCCTGAGCAGTTTTTGCGGTGTGGCATGATGCACTGCCTCGCTGAGGGGCTACCGTTGCAATCAGTAGGGGTACTTGGTCTATGACAATGTTTAGGTGGGTGGCGAGCCTAAAGGGGCATCCACATGAATGCCAGGACCAAAGGTTTCCCAGTAAAACATTGCATTGTAATGAAATGGTCTATGTAATTCGCTTCACCCGTCAGTGGTTTTCATGTTATGGCAGATCGGTATATGTAATCCAGCCTTTAACTGCAGTGTCTTTTGGGGGACTTAGTAAAATGAAATAGAACTTGTCTCTGCCATTAGCCGTCCAATCGCAGTGTAGAAGGGACAGGACAAATACCACAAAGAACAACCATCACAGAGGCGCTGAACATCAACAGCTGCCCTCTCAAGCTGGGAAAAAAAACGCCTTGGCATACACACGGCCTTATTACAGTAACACAGTGATTGATTGGCCAATGAGAATTTGGTCAGTTAAAAGCATATTGACCAACAAATGGACCAACCAGAATGTGACAGTCCTATTTTTTTGAATATGTGACCAAATGGCAGACACAAAACAAAAGTGGTCCAAGTAGTGTTCCCTGTGGAACACCAGATTTGACCATGGAGCAGGAAGAAACTACTCTGTGTAAAACACTTTGTGTTCAATCACTCTGATATGAGCGGAACCAGGCAAACTAACAAAATAGATATCTCGAATTAATACTTTGTTCGGTTTATAACTGAGCTGTATTTTATCAAGCTACAACATTATCAGTCGTGGTTTCGATTATATTTATGACGCAGCTGCAAAGTAAATAAAAAGTTAGAAAATTTAACGGATCTGACTCACATCAAAATCCACCCTCTCGCCCTCAGGAATCTTTGGAGGGGCCAGCTGAGGCACCAGAGGTCTGAAGAACAAAAGGAAGAATTTTGAGAGAATATTTAGAAATGTCAAAAATAACATTAAGAAAAGTTTTTTTACACAGAGAAAAATAACTACTGGATGCAAACACGATAAAACAGGAAGAACATACTTGGGTTTGGGGCGCTCCTCCTCTAATGATGAAAAAGAGAAAGACAAGTAAAAAATATATAAATGATCATATTGGTAAAAATGTTTCCCCCAAACACGTGAAAGGACAAATCTTCAGGTCATTAATGAAGCTATTAATGTGACTAAAAGCACAGCAAGCGTGGGACTGAGGACGTGTGAGCTTTGCTGTTAAAAGTCGAGTCCAGTGGCTGTCGATCATTTTAATATGTTAGCTCATTATTTGAGGTAAAACATAAACGTCTTCATTTGCCAACGGGGTGCTGAGATGAGGAAAAAAATCAGGACTGCAGGGCCTTTTTGGGAACCTTCAGGGAACCACACATCTACTATTTCTCACCTTCCTCCTGGGCGTCTTGATCTGATGGACCAGCCACATGAAGACAGAATGAAAGATGGAAGGAAGGTGACAAAAATAACACATGGAGCAACGTAAGAGTCAATAATGATAGGTGGAAAAGTACATGAGGAATGCAAGGGAATAGAAAAAAGTAAAGAGGAGGAGAGGGAGCAAGGAAGAAAGGATGGGAGTATGGAAGGAACGCTAACCAGCTGCTACCTGTGGCTTCGTATTTATAATTTAGGCTGCTGTCAGCCCTAGAGTGGTCTCCTTTGGTCTGAATCAGGGACTCATGTTGTTCCAAAGTTGTATAATTGCCTAGAGTTGGTTCGTGTTCTCACGGCAGCATTTACAAGTGGACCAGATCAAATGCCTTGTGTGAGAAAGCTGCTCTTGATTGGTCAGAATTTCCATGTGGGAAAAATCCAGGAAGTAAAGCAAACGTTGAAGAAGAGTACACTTGCAAGATAAATGTGACACTTTCTAATGTCACAATGGAGGGACAACTACGCAGGTTGATTTTAGCGCTGCTCATCGTGGACTATATTGCTGTCATTGTTCATTTTAGTCAAACCATACAGTTTGAAAACGAGGCGCGGCTCCAACTAGAAAACAATGTTTTGATGCACTGGATGTGCTGAATGTGCATATTAAGGCAGTACAGGAGGTTCAGATTGAGTCTGGCATATTATCTCACCGCAAACGAACCTCTTCAAGAAGGTCTCAGTCCGGTTGTTTGGTTGCTACCCGAGTGCAACTGCTGCATTCACACCTGCCCAAACGAACTGCCCTGAGGGGGCAAACCAACTTGAGTTTGATTAAACCGAACTAAACAGGGCAGGTGTGAAAGCACACTAAGTCATGAGAGTGGTATCAATCTTCAGGTGTAGCTCTCTCTGAGAAGCATATTTCACAAGATGTTTAACTATTGCTTTGAAACTTCATTTCCCATCATGCAATGAGAGCCACACCATTGGCTGTGGGAAACACAGTTTTATGGAACATTCTGCAAGCACTCAATCATTTGCACGTGTTCATAATGCACGTATGGATACTTTTGTACATGCAGATTGGAGAATTACAGATTGAAACATTTCTTTGAGGTGAAATTTATATATTTATTTATAAATTAATATATTAATATATATTAATTATATATATATATATATATATATTTATATTTTTATGTATTTATATACATTTTGGTTGAACCTCAATGTTACGGCCAAAGAATCACAATCTAGCCATCTGGCACACCTTCTCTCCTTCAAGACGGCGAACTTAATGGTCCTGAATACATAGAAAACCACTGCTAGTCAATTATTTGTAGATATATTTTACCCTTACGTGTGCTTTAAAACATGGTACAACTTTAATCACTGAGGATTAAATCTTCTGGAAAGTATTATAAGAACTAAAACTCACATCTGAGCATATGCATAATCACACGTCAGAATACTGACCGCGGTTGCAGCTGTGGAAATGGGTCAAAATTGTACTGAACGTTTAAAGTTGAAACATGATCTTAAAACAAAGCTGCACAACAGTTGACTATAATATTTATGTCTTACATTTAGAGATCATGAACAAGTGTCTCCAAATATCAGCAAGCAGACACAGAGCAACATTAGTATTTATTGGAGATGTGTTTCTGGTCATGTCATGGATGTAAGTCCAGTATTGACCCCTGTTTTAGATTTATTTTGGCCATTCCTGAGAAATATGTTTGTTTCTTATTCATATTTAATGCACCACTCTTCACCAGTTTGCTGCTCCCTTTTCTGTCCCCAACTTTGATCATTTTAGATCATTTTAATATGTTAGCTCATTATTTGAGGTAAAACATAAACATCGTTGTTTGCCATCATAGTGCTGAAAAGAGGAAAAAATCAGGACTGAGAGGCCTTTTTGGGAACCTTTAGGGAACCACACATCTACTATTTCTCACCTTCCTCCTGGGCGTCTTGATCTGATGGACCAGCCACATGAAGACAGGATGAAAGATGGAAGGAGGGTGACAAAAATAACACATGGAGCAACGTAAGAGTCAATAATGATGGGTGGAAAAGTACATGAGGAATGCAAAACAGGAAAAAACAAGTGAAAATGTAGGAACGAAAGAGGGAAAGGAGGAAGGTAGCAAAGAGAGTTGAGATGAGAATGAAATACATCAAGAAGACATGAAGATGTAAAGAACCAAAGGAAGGAAGGAGGGAATTACACGCCACACGATCGAAAGGCAAAAATGAAAAAATAAAAAAGTAAAAACAAAGTGACAAATCAAAGATAGAGAAAAAAACATGTGGAGAAAAGAAGGGAAGAGGGGGAATGATCAAAAGAAGTCCCAAGTTAATATCAGATACTGCTCAGGCAGCAAGCTTAAAGAAATAGTTAGACATTTTGGAAAATATGCTGATTCGTCTTCTTGCTGAGAGTTAGATCAGAAGATTGAAGCCACTCCTACAGTTAGGCCTAATATGAGGCAACCGCCAGCAGCTGGTTAGCTTAGCTTAGCACAAAGACTGGAAACAGCTGGCCTGGCTCTGTCCAAAGGTGAAAACTTCTGTCTACCAGCAGCTAAAGCTCATTAATTTAGGTGCTGGTAGCTAGCAAGCTGTGTTCCTCTGTTTACAGCATTTGTGCTACGCTAACCAGCTACTAGCTGTGGCTTCATATTTACAATGTAGGCTGCTTTCAGACCCAGAGTCGTCTCCTTTGGTCTGAATCAAAAGGGGCAAACGAACCTGAGTTCGACTGAACCAAATCAAACAGGGCAGGTGTGAAAGCACCCAGTCATGAGAGTGGGATCAATCTTTTCGTATAACTCTCTCTAAGAAGCATATTTCACAAAATGTTTAACTATTGCTTTTAAACTTAATTTCCCATCATGCAATGAGAGCCAAACCATTGGCTGTGGGAAACGTAGTTTTGTGGAACATTGTGCGAGCGCTCATAATCATATGCACGTATTCACAATGCACGTCTGGATAATTTTGTACATGCAGAATGAGTTTTACTGATAGAAACATTTCTCAGAGGTAAAGTTTATCTCATTGGTTGAACCTCAATGTTACGGCCAAAGAATCACAATCTAGCCATCTGGCCCACCTTCTCTCCTTCAAAACCAAGAACTTAATGGTCCTGAATGCATAGAAAACCACTGCAAGTCAATTATTTGTAGATATATTTTACCCATGTGTGCTCTGGTTTTAACTTTGTCGCAAACTTTGTCTGTCGATGTGTTTGATACTGACTTTGTCCGTCACTATCTTTGTAAGTTGCTAATTTGTCTAGCTAACTTTGTTGCTACGTCTGTCTGTCACTAACTTTGTTTGATGCTAGTTTGTCTGTTGCTAACTTTGTAAGTTGCTAATTTGTCTCTAGCTAACTTTGTCGCTACATTTGTCTGTCACTAACTTTGTTTGATGCTAACTTAGTGTATTGCTAACTTTGTCGCTAACTTTGTAAGTTGATCATTTGTGTGATGCTAACTTTGTTGCTACATTTGTCTGTCACTAACTTTGTTTGATGCTAACTTAGTGTATTGCTAACTTTGTCTGTCACTAACTTTGTTGTTGCTAATTTGTCTGTTGCTAACTTTGAGGCTAACTTTGTCTGTTCCTAACATGAAAGTAGAGTTTATCAAAATCAAAACAGTGAGCTAAAAGAAGCTAAAACACCCCATGTTATTGAGGAGAATTGCAGTTGGTTGACAGCCTAACTCTCTGTGGGTTCATCACCACAAGAAATCTGTTTTACATTACATAAGATCATTTGATTCACTGTTAGTATTTAAAAAAAGTTAATTGCAGATTTAAATCCTTTGAAAATAATTCAAAATAGAATGAGACACTTCTTCTAAAGCAGAGAGGACTATAGAAATATCACATATCAGATGTTTATACCTTTAAAACACTGGCTGCAACATCAGAGAAAAGCAGTTAAATGTTTACAACACTGAGGTAATTAAACTACCCTCATGGTTTTATCATTAGTGTGAAACAGTAGTTAACAAGTAAAGGCAACTTAATTCATCACTTACATTTGGTATTAAAATACTGTGAAGGTAAAAGGTATATTGAGATTGTCTCATAGTGGTCCAGGTGTGATTTAAAATAAAATATGCCTCAGGTTCTTTTCTTTATCTAGAATAAGATACATCTTTCACCTGCACTGGGTTTTAGGGCTGGTCATAAAAGGTATGTAAACGTGTGAATGATGTGACTGTCGCCTTACCTTGGTACTCTTGGTGCTCTGATACCACCAACCAGCGCAGCGTCAGCCAATGGGAAAGCAGGATAAAGAGGAAGTTGACAGGTCAGAGTTAGTACAGCCTTACCTTACCTTAAATTAATATTACTGGTAATCAAAAATGGGGTTGTCGGCAGCATTCTTTAGCTGCTGTTCTTCAGCGAGATGCTGTTGGCTCTCATCACGGCACTCTAGCAACATTTTTCAGAAACTTGACGTACCTTTAAAAATTGACGCCATTTTGTTTGCCTTGCTCTCAAAACTTGCGGCAATTTGTAAAATACATAGTTGGAGTTTCCCCCACATCCTTTAATGCAACCACATAAAACTCCTGTTTCCAGGATAAATAAAATGCTTGCTTGCACTTCAGCTGATAAACTTTGTCTTTACCTGCAGCCATTTTCTTTCAAGTGCCCAATTGGTAGCACGCAGGTGGAGCTCTCAACAGACTAAATTAACTAACCCGACATGGAATTTTACTTCCCCTGGACAATCGGTCAATCCTTATTGCTTGCATGTGTAACGTACTGAACTTAAGTCACATGCATAAGTAACTTAAATTACATGACAAACATGGTTTTTAAACTGAAACCATGATCTTTTCCAAAATCCAACCAAACTGTGACCATTTCACTATGATAACCAAATTAAAACATATGAAGACGTGATAGATGTGCAGCTTCTGGCCTGAAGGTGCAATTTGCCTCGTCTAAAGCATTATCATGGTGGTGATACCAAGTGATAACAGGCATTTAATGGACTGATAACAATCGTAACGAGTGAAACTAACACAGATATGAAGAAGAGAGGGAACAATTGCTGTGATCTTTGAGCAACACATTCTCACTCCGACCTTGTCACATATCAGTGTTTGGTCATGGACTTTCCACGTCCACATATGGCGTCCAAGGTACCCTGGGTGTGTTGGTTGTTGACGTTCTGGGACGCTGTGTTAACTTCAGCCTGTTACATGCATTGTCTGTTTTCACAGGAAATATAAACACACTATGTCGCTATAAGGCCTCAAATTGATGTTTTTTTCACTTCAACAACAAACACACGTGGTTACGTTTAGCAAAAACCCAAAGAACAGGGTTTGACTTAACAATCTCACAGGAAGTAAACACTGGCCTCCCAGGTGAAAGTCCATGGTTTTTGGACCCAACCACCACCCCTCCCACCTACCCTACACAGACTTCCGCAACCTTAACTCATATTGTTGTCCCACCATTTTTTCCCCCGTGATGCTGCCGGATGCCGTTATACAACGGTGACCAGCTGTGCAGCATGCCGACATGAAAGGATGGCTTTTTTGTCAATGTCTGATGCTGGAAGTTTTTGACGACTTCGGAGTGAGACTAGGTTGCTTCGAGAGCTTTGGTCAACAAGGGAAGATGAACACTTAATCACAGTCACAACCTTTTCAATTTCTTGCTCTTAACATCTTTTGTATAATCTTTTCAACACCAAACCAATTTTATCTCCATACGTCAGGCAGCTGTCCTGTACGTCCTCCTGACCTTACCTACTCCATCCTCCTCTGCCTCCTCGGGAGCTTCCTCCTGCTCCTCTTCAGCTTCTGGGAGGAGAAAGACCCAGAGAAATTAATAAAGTTTCATGTATGTTTCATAGATGTTTATTGTGTTTGTAAGAGACACAAATGTGGACACATGCTTCTGATCTCACCCTGCTGCCTGGAGAGACGAGCCAAAGGAACAGAGAAACATATTTATCAGTTAAAATCACTGCTGATTTACACTGAAACAAGCAGATGTCAAATGACGAGCAGTGAGAGATGATGCTTCACTCACTCATACTCCTCTTCTACGTCTGACATGGCTGCAATAAAGAGAAACACATGACAGTCAGATCAAGAACATTCAGCAGAATATGAACATGTACAAGAATCCTGTCAGGAGGAGAAAAAAAATCAATAACAAAATAATAAAATACTGTAATAATTAAGTTTTTAGATTAACTGGGCAAATTGCGTACGTGGTTGAAAAATCGTCAGGCATGATCACAGTTTGAAGTAGTGATGAACCGATTAGTCATTTAAAGCTGAGGCAGGCAGTTTAATTTTGGCAGCATTGTGCAAAACTCCCATAAAAAAATTTGAGCATATTATGATTAAAGTGTTCTGGGAGAAGACTAGACTTCTGCACCTCCTCTTGTCTCTGTTTTCAGGCTTTAAAAAATCATGACCAATCACAGGTCATTTCAGAGAGAGAGTGCTCCTATTGGGAGTTCCTAATTCTATTGACCCTGCATTGGCAACAACTGCATTCACTGCAAAGCAACCCAAACAAAGGAAGATTAACTGATCAAAAAAAAAAAGTGTCTGACAATAAACTTTATAAAACACACGTCAATATCGACCAGAAAATGTTGCTAATACTTTAGCATTCTGCTAACCCACGGCTGCAGCTTTAAGCTCACATTTATGTAGCTAACGTTAGCTAGAGCCCTGTTCAAAATGAGACTGAACTTTTTGATAGATGTCAGTGTTTGAGCCACGACAAAGGCCAAAACTTGGCCTTAAACTGACGCTAAGATTTGTTGTTTTAGCCGATTTCCAGAAAACTTGCAGCCCACACCGGCCAGTTAAGAGGAGTAAGGTGTCAGCAGTCAGTGACGGAATAAAACAGTCAATAAAACAGGTTTTTCAATGATTGTTAGTCCCTTAAACCACAAATCAAATCAAATCAAATCAAATCAAATAAAACTTTATTTATATAGCACTTTTCATACATTAAAAATGTAGCATAAAGTGCTTCACAAAATAAAAACATACAACAAAAACACTACATACATTTTGAAAACCCGCCCTTCCCACCCCCACATATAAACACACACACACACACACTCAGTCAATATAGTAACATGGCTGGGCACTGAGGAACCAGGTGAGGAAAAACTACCTTCTGTATGGGGAGCTCATCCACACTGAGAGGCGCTACAGCCCACGGCCACAGGGAGCGCTGCCGCAGAGACCACCCCGACCCAGATAGACCGGGGTGGACTCCACACATGGTGCAGAGCCTCCCAGTCCTCCAGACCTGAGGGATCCCCAGGATGATGTCCCCGCGGGCAGACCGGACACGCCTCCCAGTGCGGAGGCCCCCCATGAGGAAACACTGGAGCTAAAAACTAAAAACTATAAGACTAAAAGCCAATATGATAAGATAAAACAAGTATGAGATAAAATAATGATAAAATGCATTGATGCAAGATTTAAAAAAATAATAATAATAAATTAATTAATTAATTAAATTTTTTTTTAAAATGAAGATTTAGAAATATAATAATAAAATGCATAAAGATTTAAAAATAAATAATTTAAAAGCATTAGAGATTAAAATAACATATAACAGAAGAATAAAAAGGTGAGTCTTGAGCCTCCTTTTAAAAACATCAACAGTCTCTGCAGTCCTGATGCTCTCCGGCAGGCTATTCCATAAGTGAGGGCCATAATGGCTGAATGCAGCCTCCCCGTGGGTTTTTGTTCTGACTTTTGGAACAATTAAAAGGCCGGTGCCGGAGGACCTCAGGGTCCGCGAGGGTTGATATGATAAAAGCAGGTCAGATAAATAAGATGGCCCAAGACCGTTAAGACATTTAAAAACTAATAAAAGAACCTTAAAATCCATCCTGAAACACACGGGGAGCCAATGCAGTGATTTTAAAACCGGTGTCCCTGAGCATAGTTATAAATGTCTACACAAAATATTAGGCTTATTGGTCCAGTAGTTTGCAAGATTAGCTGTGGACAGATAGATAACTCTCACACACCTATACACACAGAGGCAACCGCATGATCCGATGAAGTTTACACCTGGCCGGTAATTATTATATAAAGAAAAGATACTGACTGCCTGGATTAAACATATTTAACAACCCGGTATCACTCTGAAGTCGTCTAAAAGTGTCACTTAGGCACTGACTTACAGCGTCAGACCCCGATGAAAAAGCTGTCCTTTCATGTCAGCGTGGTACACGGCCAGTTGCCACTTGTTTACGTCATGGAGAAAGGCTGCTGGACAACAACAAAAGTTAAGGCCGCAGAAGTTCAAGTGAGGCGGGTAGGAGGGGTGGTGGATGGGTCCAACAACTTTGACCCAGGAGGCTGGTGTTCCCTTCCCGTAAGATTCTAAAGCCAAACCCTGTTCTTTTTTCCTAAACCTAACCATGTCAATTCACAGTGTTGTACCGTCACAGTGCGTTTATTTTGAAAGAGACTGTATGTAAACCCTAAATTTCCTGTGAAAATGGAAGTGTATCTTGAAAGAAGAGAATTTGACACGGTGTCCAAGAACGTCAGCAACCAACACACCCAGGGTACCTTGCACATCGTATATGGAAGTCCACAGCCAAACGTTGATATGTAACGAGGTCAGAGTGAGAATGTGTTGATTTAAAGCCGTATCAGGTGTTGGTAAACGCAGGCTTGGAGGCCCGGCTGTTCATAAGTACGTGAGTGAGTCATCATCTCTAAATCACAGGTGACCACAGCCTCTATTCTCCTGTGATTAATCACGTTGGACAAACACAGAGACACAATGCACACTGGCTATAAATTGTTCCTCTGAGCTGCCATTGTCCTGATATTAAACCACCACTCAGGGACGGACATACGCAGTGGGTGTGTGCTGACACCTTCCTGGCAGGGGGGACGCAGGGAGATTGATGAAGCGTCAACAGGTGAGAATGTGACAAGGGTTAAACACAGAAAGATCAGGAGAGATAAAGTTTCTGTCCCCCGTCTCTGTCTCTCCCCTTTTTGTCCTCACTCATCCTTTCTCCCTCTGTGCTGGTGTTTCCGACAAATTAGACGAGATGATTTATCTTGAAACACTGAGAGAGTCTGTAACGACTCGTCACAATAAATAACAGGCATTTCAACATGCGCAGTAAAAGCTGACTCCTCCATCTGAACAACTGGCTTCACAGTTTGACATGTTCACTGAGAAACTGACAAGCGGCTGATAAACTGAAGGAATCTGTCATCAGTTTGGCTTCGACACAGCGTCGTGACCTCTCCTCTCCTCTCTCTGTCCGTCTGTCAGCAGGAAGAATTTATCGAGGTGGTAACTGCCGTCTAAAGCTCGGCCTTCTCTCTCCCCGTCTGTTGTCGTGCCCATTTCCATGCCAGACCCAGCAGCTTGGCATAGCCGGATACCAGCAATCCTTTCAACTGCAATCAATCAATAGGTCCCCAAATCTTCCATCTGCTGTTATTGATCCTCACTCTGTTTTTTGTTAATACACAAAGAGGTCAAGTTCTACCCTTCACAACTTTTACCTTTCATTTCAGAATGGTTTACTTGTTAAAAAGAAATCCTCATTTTTTTTCAAGCACCAGCAAAAAATAGTAAATTTGAATTACGAAATAGCTCAGCATTTTGGGAAATACACTTTGAGACTCTTTCTTGATTCAAATGAAAAGACTGATACCAGTCCCAGAATATGGAAGCCCCGAGAGGCAAGGGAGAAAAAACATTCTGGTAATCCATTGTCTAAGTCTGATCACTTTTTCCCTTTGTGTTGATGACATAAGAACAGGTAGAAAAATAAATAAATGCTGGGACAATTTTTTAAAGTTCTCTAATCATTATTTTTTTACTAGTCCATACCCACTGAGTGCACAGTTGCCCACGTACAGTTTCACATGGTGTGTGTTTGGGATACAGGTCATAGGAAATTGCAGATTAAATAGTCAACTGAACCCATTAAGAAGAGCAATGTATTCAGACAGAGTGTTTGTGAATTTGATAGTACGATTGCTTTATTGAAAGTACAGTAGTACCATTGCC
>NC_065523.1:38211956-38213654 GCF_006386435.1 Epinephelus moara
ATGTGTCAGTTTTAGTAAGTTTTCCAACTTTTGCCAAGAGGGAACTTTAGATATTGGTCCCTAGAGTATGTTCACCCAGTTTCATGCAGATCGCTCAAACTTCCTAGGAAGAGATCCATTTGACATGCAGATCGCTCAAACTTCCTAGGAAGAGATCCATTTGAAGTGTTTTTCAAAAAATTCAAGCAGGAAAATCTATATAAGTGGAAGTTATGGGTTCTTGAGGCAAATGTGTTCCTCATGAGGAGAGGCATCTCTGTGCAAAGTTTCATGTCTCTACGACATACGGGGCATGAGATATGCCCATTCAAAGTTTTCTTTCAAAGTTCAAAGAAAACATTTTCTAATTTACTTTTTTTCCCTCATCTGTGAAAAAGGTAAAAAAAATAAAAATAAAAAAATCATCTGGCAAAACTGTTTTAATATAGAGATTTTTTTTTTTTTTTTTAAAAAGCAACTCAAAAAAATGGTCCTGGCAAATCTTTATCCTCACCTGGCTTTTCTTTTCTTTTTTAAGGGAACCTTTTTATCCCTGAGTTGTCATCACTATTATTTAAATTAGACTTGAAATGATTTTTCTTTTTTTTTATATGAAGCTACTGCAAACAGCTTGCTAGCTTAACTTAGCATAAAGACTAGAAACAGGGGAAAACAGCTGGGCTCTGTCCAAACATGCTCCCTACCAACAAATAGTCCGATTCATGAACCCCCTGCAAAACCTCTTGTTGTTGTTGTTGTTGTTGTTGTGTCTTGGTACAGGGTTTTTGGGGGGTGAGTCTTTGCCTTATCTGCTGTGAGGGTCCAAGGACAGGCGGATGTTTTACCCTGTAAATCCCTCAGAGGCAAACTGTAAATTGTAATATTGGGCTTTATGAATAAAAAATGAATTAAATTGAACTTCTGTTTTCCTACTGATTACAGCAGTTATAATCAATGTGTCTGTAATACCAATGAATGAAATGACAATGTGTGAGAGTAGTCGCTCTTAGTGATGAATCAGCAGAGAATTATCACCTGAATCTGCAGCTCCCCTCAGCTTTACAGAGCTTTAGAGACTTTCAGCACATTGTTTATCTGCCTGCAGCTAAACTGTTTGGTTCACTCTCATAGGGTTGTTATTGGGTGCAGCAGACAGACCCAGTGTACTCTACCTGCTCAGCACCAAACAGCTAATGGCGACTGTGCTCAGTGGTGGAGACCAAAATCAGAGCTAAAAGAAAGAGAATAATGGACTTGTATTTAGAGGATGAACTGAGACTCAACTCCAGATGAATGCTCGCGTTGGATGTGTAAATTCGTAACGGTTTGCTCACAAGTTCAAAACTTAAAAGGTGATAATATGTTAATGTTGTGTTCACAACTCGTTTCAGGTTGAAACAAACAAGATAACGTATTTTAAGTAGGCTGACCAAACGTCCTCTTTTGCCCGGACATGTCCACTTTTCATGTCCCGTCCGGGGCGTCCGGGGCGTCCNCTCAACTCCAGATGAATGCTCGCGTTGGATGTGTAAATTTGTAACGGTTTGCTCACAAGTTCAAAACTTAAAAGGTGATAATATGTTAATGTTGTGTTCACAAGATAACGTATTTTAAGTAGGCTGACCAAACGTCCTCTTTTGCCCGGACATGTCCACTTTTCATGTCCCGTCCGGGGCGTCCGGGGCGTCCGGGGTTTTTTTATAAACTGATGATAATGTC
>NC_065523.1:38214795-38223216 GCF_006386435.1 Epinephelus moara
GGTCGCGTATGTGACATCATAGCTTTCGCTTGCTTCCTGCAGCTTGGCCTCCCCGCTGAAATTCCACTGTTTTATGATTAATCGATTTATGATTGAAGATGTCTGTGTGTTTTGTGCCAGGTTGCAGTCACTCCAAGCTGCAGGAAGCGAGCGAAAGCTATGACGTCATATACGTGACCGCCTCCTGTGTAGTTTTTCTAATTACGTTTTTTTCAAAAGCTTATATCTCAACAGTTTTACCACAAAGTATGACTTTCTTGACCTTAAAATTTATGTTTGAAATTCATTAACGACATATTTGGATTTCATGTCACAACTCAAACGGGACCAAAAGATAATATTGCTCTCCTCATTCACTGCCATTCATATTTTTTCCAATCTAAGGTCCCATGAGCTTCACCGGAAGGGGCGTGACTTCAGCACTCTATTGCGTATGTAACATTGGAACTTTTTTTTATTGTTTGTGTGTTTGAGTTTTGATTTTGTAAAGTCTAAATCTAGTGGTGGAAGGGTTGCCTATAGGTAAGTATAAAAAGCTTAATCCAACACATTTTCAGTCAGTATTTTGTTTTGATTTATTTTTTACTTTTAATGCCTTATTGTTATTTATTCTTTATTATGTGCATTCTTTAAAAAAAAAATTGTTATAAGGCCCGAATTATAATTACAACTACTACTTGTATTTAAGTGCCTTGCTCAAAGGCTCTGTCAGTGTCCTGTTAGATAGAGAGGGGAAGCCTAACTCAGAGGGTATGTAAAGGTATGACCTATGAATAACTACATGATGGATGGAGAAAAGGACGGAGGGGTGCAATGACGGATGGATGAACATTTCAACACCTCCATCGGAGCAGTCGGAAACCGCCCGTTTGGAGCTAAATGGAGAGAGACGGGGAACTGGGGGATTTGGGAGAGGGGTCAGGTTCCAACAGACAACAGGCTCGGGCTTTACCGGGGTTAATTTTAGCCAAGGACAACGTGTGTGTGTGTGTGCGGGGGGGCGGAGAACGGGTGTGTAACAATACCTCATTAGTCTACAATTAGTCTATTGTAGGGTAATAATAGATTCTAGAGTGCAGAGAGAAAAAGGTGTGCAGCCGCCCGCGTAAATGAAACTGTTAGTCAGACCTGGGTTTAAGTTGAGTCACGTCTTTTTATCACTTAGAACTGTTGGGGAAAATAGACACAATGTTGATGGACATAAAAATCAATTTAAAGGTGTGGCAGGATGAAAAGACCACGCCCAGTTATTTCTGAATAACCTAAAAACAAACAGGTAAACTGATACTGACCTGAACTAGTTCGACACACACACGCACACACACACCAAACTGCACAGATGACATGAGTGTATGCAGACACCTGTTTATTAGCCTCTACTTTCCCCTGAGTGCTAAAGTTGTCTGGCCTGACCTCAGACTGTTAGCATGTGTTTATGTGGTTGGCAGCGATCATGGAGGCAAAGGATCAGTGTGAGGGGTGGTAGGCTACACACACACACACACACACACACATTTATACACCGTACTCACAAAACCCTAATTGGCTGTCAGAGTCAGACAGCTCTTAAGAAAGATGCTGCTGTGTCGATGGTTTTTGCTTCTATGAGCACTTCATGAACTAAAAATATGCACATAGTTTGGCACAATCGGCCAATCAGGGGCTTCATCAGGGCGGTGTTACGCCTGATCACACAGAAAGAGTTTTGTAGGTTGCAAGACACAAGGCTCACAACACTGCCTTTTTGTTCAAATTAAATGCCACTAGTGCCAGGCAACCACCCCATCACCTCCTCACCCTAACCTTCCCGAGTAATCAATCTGCCATTTATAACTGTATGTGTCCTGCAGTAATCAGTGTGTAGCTGCTGCCATGTTGAGGCAGAGGGTGCTGTCTGTAGCTCTGGTTGAGGGTGAGAGGCTGTCAGCAGATAAACAGAGATCTGTGTGGGTACATGAGACCCTAAAAAAGAGGCTGGATCATGGGGAGTACCACCAGTTGGTCCAGGAGCTTCTCCTCCATCATGGACGTTTACAGTACTGCACTTATCTGCTGTTTTCTATTGAGATGGTGCTAACTGTGCTTTGTAAAGTTGTATAGCTCTGGGTATCCAGCAACCACTACCACCAGTTTCTCCTCCATTGTTTACCAACTGTAAACTTGTTGTCATGACCACCACAGAAGCCCCGCCTCTCAGATCATCCCATTGGACAATGGGGGAAAAAGCAGAGATGATGTGGGGTGCTTTTCCGCTCTGGGTTGAAGTTTTTTCAACTCGAGGAGTTCAGAGTGCTCCGGCAAAAACACCAGGTGCCTAGAGCGCAGAACCGTGAGGCTCGTAGCAACACAAAAACTGCGAGCAAAAAGCTTCATTCTCATCAAAAACAATTACAAAAAGCCGCCTCCAGCTACTAAAACACTTCCTGTGTGATCGGGGCCTTAGACCTCATCCTGTGTTTGGGCTACAAATGAAACCCTAACCCCCCCCTTTGGGCTACGGTGACAATTGGCAGCCCCGCCCATTCTCACATTGGGAAAACCAGGCCCCTCTTTGTCGGCCCCTTCCCGCTCAAACAGCGGCTACTTCAGATCAGGACCCAAGGTGATCCAAATAGTCTGACGGGATCCGAGACAACATACTGCTTTTCAGTCCATTGGTGCCCAAGCTGCTATTTTGCAAAGTTTGGAGACAGTGTTCCCATTTTGCACTACGCTGGACCCGACAATCGGGATGACGAATGGAAACATTTTTGACAAATATATAGACTATATATTGGATGAACATGATTATGAGACCAAAACAGTGGTTTGATTTTTGGACTGATTATGTCCAAGGTAGACACTGATTTCACTTCATTTCACAACAAAATTAAATGAGCTTGTTGACACTTGAATCTTGCCTGAGATTGATAATTAATATACTTATTTTGGTGACAATATTTTTTCACGACTATACAGGTGTTTCTTTTCCTCCTGCGTGGTGCATTCAGGGATGCTCCGACACCCAAGATTTCAGTCTGCTTCTCTAACGACAAAATATGCAAACACAAAATCAAGCTCAGCACACCTTGTTGAAAATCCTAAAAGTTCAGTGACACTTGGTGAAATTCTGAGGGGTTTATTTTGTTGAGTGTCGTGACGGAGTCAGGAGGAGTTCTCAAAGTACCCACAGAACTGAAAACATGCAGCAGACAGTGTTACTGTGATGGACGACAGTCTGGTGAAATTAATAGAAAACAACGGCTGCACATGATCTCATGATACTGTCTTTATACGAGAACAACACCTACAGAGGACATAATAAAGGACAGACAGACAGATGTACGTACCTGCACGACGGTGTGGTATCACCAGAGACAGACAGAGGGACAGAGACAGACAGATAGACAGAATGACTTTTGTTGAGACAGACGCAGTTTTATACAGAGAGGTGGAGGGGTGCTGTGTGTGTGTGTGATGTCTGAATGTGTGTGTGCATGCTGTGAGAATTACTGAGTGTCCGAGTTACAATACAAGAATAACTGAGTCTGTGTGTGTGTGTGTGTGTGTGTGTGTGTGTGTGTGTGTGGTCAGGGCCGGGGGCCACGGGCGGATTAAGCGGAGGCAGAAAGATGAGCACCTCTCAGGATTAGGGAGAACAGAGGGATGACCTCACAGGACAAATGGAGGGGTGCCACAGGGCAGGTGGAGAGGGGGGATGACAGAATAAAGAGGGAGGGAGTGACGGAGGGAGAGGAGAGAGTGGAGGGGGGAGAGGCCACAGAGGTGAAGCAGTTTGGTTAAAGACTGATTATTATACTTTAATTCATTAAAACTGCCAAAGACCCAACAAGAGGCTGAGGGTCAGACGAGACGAGGAAACAGAATCAGGACTAGTTCAGGACACGAGGATGAAGGTGGAAAAAGTAAGAGACAATGAAATAGGATCAAATAGACTCTTTTACTGTCAGTAAACAGTATGATGGTTTTTTGGTGGGCGGGGCTTAGCTGGAGGCAAAACAGTTCTACACAGACATTAGCTAGCACTAGCTAGAGAGTTGTGTTATCTTGTTTTAGACGATGGAGGAAGATGGTGTGAGTGGTGCGTTCAGAAACACTCATTCTGAGTGTGGGAGCGCACTCTGACACAAACTGGAGCGTTGATAAATTGGGAGCGCTGTCTGAATGTAGCGTTGGGTTATCCAGAGCAGCGCACTCTCAGAGTGGCAGAGCGCACTCTGGACACTCTGTCTGTGGAGACGGAGCAGCAGAGCCATGAACGTTCCTCTTCCTGGTGATTCCTCTCCAGCCAGATTCAACCTGTAGGTAACTCTTCATTTACCTAACCTCGTGAATCAGGCGTTCTTCGTCCATTGCGGCGTTTTCCAATGCAAGCGACAGAATAGAAATAGAAGCGGGCAAAAGTTATGCTCAAAATGGCGAACTGCATCACGCTGTGTTGCATCGCTCGCAGACAGTTAGGACAGGGTGTTAGATGAAAAGATTGACACTACTGTTATATCTGACAGTAGTGTCAATCTTTTCATCTAACTCTTGGCCAAAAAAATGAATAAGCATATTTCCAAAAATGTTGTAACTATTCCTCTAAAATGCATTTTCAACGCAATCAGGAACAAATATTGGTCGGGTAACATCAGCATTTTACAACCTGGACCCTGTTCTCCCATGTCTTTGTATCTAAGTGACCAGTGAGAAAATAATTTGATCCAGTCTTGAGAGAGAACGCTGCAGCTGGCAGAGCGAAACAGGCTGCAATGTAATTTTAATGTTCGCTAAGGATGGAAAGGATCCCTACAGAGATAGAGCTTTTTGTTAAAGAGTAAGATCCTTTTTGTTTAACCAGAAACAGCCCTGAAATCACCATCACCAAACCCACCAGACTCCATTTAGGGATCCTTTCCATAATGTTGTCACTTAGGATACCAATCTGAGCCTAAAAAACCAAAACAAACACTGTTAGTGGACGTGACTGTGTGAACGTGCCCCGTGTGCTTACACTGCAGCCTGTTTCGTTGCTGCCAGCTCCAGAGGTTGCGCTAGACTTTTTCGTCGCTGGTCATTTTGACCGACAGGGTCGTAAAAATCCGGTCATAATCTATTTTTACCGGCCATTTTAATTTTATTTATTATTTTATAATTTAAAATAACACAACAGTGCATAATCGAACACATTTTTTTATAATTTAAAATAACACAACAGTGCATAATCGAACACATTTTTCGTCAGAACAATATGCCCTATTCATTCAGTGTTTATCCAACACGCTCAATACATGGACATGCAATGATTCAGTGTTTATCCAACACGCTCAATACATGGACATGCAATGACAAATTGTCATTAACTTCTTACGTTATAAAAAACGATTAAAATATGGCCTTACCCATGTTTAAAATGACCTGTTGGAGTGAAAAAACGAGTACTGATGGGAACAGACGAGTGGAGTCGATGTTTAACCGGCGCGGAGAGCGCAGGAGAAATGCGCTGCCTCTGTGGACAGTCAAGCGCCTGCGAGTATACTCGCAGGACTTCTGCGGCACTAACGCGTCTGGTGTGTCCAGGCCGTTATGTCAACAACGCTACATGAAGCAGATGAATGACTTTTTCTCTGCAGTGTGAAACGGCAGCCACTTAAACCACTGACTGTGCACTCCGCCGCCAAGTGGGCAGGGGTGGTAATTGCAACTGGTCAAATGACCGACGGCCTTCAGATTTTCCGGTCATTGTTGTAAAAAACCGGTCAATGACCGAGAATATCCGGTTAACGCGACCCCTGGCCAGCTCGTTGAATACTGGACAGATTTCAAAAATAGTTGTTCTCATTCATTTCTTAGACACAAAACATGGAAAAAAAACAACAAAGTTTCCCTTTAAAACAGCGTCAGCTGATTTAATCACCAGTCTGGGGCAACAGAGCAAGCTGTGAAGATCGTATTCACAAATTATCACCTGTTTTTATAAATCACCAGAGCTCTGGGGAATCACAGTTCACTTATCTCTTGACTGAACCCAGAATTGCTCATTAATTTTTCCTTGTGACGCAGTGAGGAATGTTTCATTTGGAAATGTCCGTCACTGTCAGTGTGAACAGACCAGCTGTCAGCTGCGTCTGAGAAATATGAATGACATCTCTACGTCTGGACACACCCACTTCCTCACTGTCCCGCACTGAGAGAAGCGTGAGAGTGGAGCGAGACGAACAGATGTGGACGCTCAGCGACAGGATGAAGACAGAGACAAAAGAGGAGTGAGGGTGGAGGGAGGGGAGTGTCAGACAGAGGGATGACCACAGCAGATCCAGAAATAGAAGAGCGACTCTTTTTCCATGAAAGGGGACGTTTCCACTACACAGAACCAGCTCCAGCCCTCGCACCAAGTAACCACATGACATCACAAACTGACCGTGGCTTTGGCTACGTGCGTTCTGACTGAGTCCGACCTCAAGCTGTGGAGGTCACTGTGCTGCTACGCTGCTTAAATTAAAGTGTTAAATTATAAATGCTCCTCTGCTGACATCTGAGGTCACAGATATTAAAGCGACACTTACCTTTCTGGAAATTTTACACTTTTCTTTGTTTAGGTTAAAAAGCTATTAATTAGCTGATGGCACACTAAAATGTAAGTGAATTCCACCAGAGATAAAAACTCATAATCATACCATTCTCATATGGTTCTAAGAAAACTCCGACCAATCATTGCATTCAGTCTGAATTGGCCGAGCATCCTGTCTGTCTTCCCCACGTGGAGGCCTCCGACTGAGACAACAAATAGGCTAGTAACAGGGACGCTTGTGGGTATAAACTTTTCTCCGTAACAATGGCAGACAAATGCAACCACCTCTTCCACCTCCAGCTGCTCCGACAGGGAAATCAGTTGGCAAAAGAAAGAATATAGCAGAAAAAGCTAACACTAAGAGAGAACTCGATGCTGCAGAGCCAAAACTCGGGTCAACATCGGCTCTGCGTTCGAGCGATGGTGAAGACTGATGCAGCTTCATCCTGAGACAAAAAGGGACGAGATGGTCACAGAGTTTCTGCTGGACGAGTATTTTTAGTTTGCCTCTAATGTAACATATAACGTTACATATGACAACACAGCACAGTTGCTAATGGCTAAGTCATCACTGACCCCGGATAAGTTTCAAAACTCCGGGGTTGTGTTTGATCGTGCAGGACAGGTAACGCTATGTTTAGTTTGCTTCTACTATAACATATAACGTTATATATGACAACACAGCACAGTTGCTAACAGCTAACGTTAGCCTACTGTAGCGCAGCCTCTGAAACATTAACGTTATCTTCCTTGTGCGTTTCTGCTTACTAGTAATGTTAACACTACTATCTAACGTTAGCCTACTGTAACCTTATTCTAAAACTCATCAGTCATCACTTGAGTTTTAAAACTCTGGGGTTGCGTTTGACTGTCTTGATTGTAACGTTACACTCGCCCTCCTCTTCTGTGTATCTAACGTTACCATGCCAACGCCTAGTAATGAGGACGAAATGGAGGAGGGGGGAGTTGTCAATGTTCAAATTTTTTCGAAGTGCTGTGTGAAATGCAGGAAAGGTAAGAGCTGCTTTAAGTGAAGATACTGTGAAAAGTCTAAAGAGTGGCTACATTTACATTTTTACTCTGTGTGCTAACGTCCCGACAGGAAATATCTAAAAGGCTGGGGTATTGTTGTTGTTCAGTTTCCACGGCAGCAGATTGCTCTGTGTTCCTATTGGTCAAAGTGACGCTGTGTTATAAGTTGCCGGCAGTCGGCCCAGTGAATGAAGTTGTTTTTTTCTCTTTCATTTTATAGTTGTAGTTTACTGATGTATGAACAGAGGTTACATAAAACCAGAGTGACCGTCCTCTACTGACCAATCAGACTGCAGGGTTTCTAGCTCCACCTTTTAGTACCAGATCTGTGTGCTAGGTACCCCAACAGAGGGGGGACCAAACATGGGGACGCTAAGGAACGCTTCTGTTGGTACCATCCACAACTTTACAAATGAAGAAATGTGTACTGAACTGAACTGACTGCTTGGTGCAAACGGGGCTTCAGGGTGAAGGTACCATGTCTGAAGGGTTACAGTTGGTTCCAAAGGTGCTGTACCGAAAGTGTTTGGTGGAAACCGGGTTTAAAGGGTGCCTTTGTCGTCACTATCACACTGAGGGGTGTGATTAAAGAGGCAACAGACAGCATCTTTTCCTAAATATATCATGATGAACATAATGTGGGTTGCACAGGGTAGTGTCCACAGTAAAATCAGACTATCAGCGTTTACATAGGTTACTTAGTGTCTTTGCAATCTTTGTAATAAGCTTCTGCCACCGGGGGCGAAATTTCACGGAAAAAATCTGCTTTACGGCAGGAAACGCGTCATGTATTGCGAAACTGGTCGGTCAGCCAATCAGGGACTGGAGCTGGTCCT
>NC_065523.1:38223908-38228389 GCF_006386435.1 Epinephelus moara
ACTGGTACTGTGCATATTGGTATCATTTACTGTGAGCTGTTTGTACTGGTACTGTACATTCTGCTATAATTATTTGCATTACTATTTGTTTTTTCTTCAGATAAATCTGATAATTGTTGCTCGGTCTCTTTACTCATTTATTTAGTAGAGTGTCCACACACCTTCTCATTCTACATATACATAGAGGTATACTGGTGGCTTTACAGCCTACATTTTATTGATTATCTCTGATCACCACGCTCAATTTGGTCGTTGCCACAGTGCAATGCAACACCGCTGACGCTAGGTGGCGCCAAGCTAAAAAAAAAAAAACGTGAATCCTATCTGTTGCCTCTTTAAAGTGTCAGTATTTAACCACCTGGAATGAGAACAGGCTGCTGGATAAAACTACTGTCCTTAAGTTAAAAAATTTTTTACAGTGGCACCCAGTAGCTCATCTGGTCGAGCAGGGGCCCATGTACAAAGGCTGCGTCTTCACCGCAGCAGCCGTGGGCTTGATTCTGACCTATTGCCCCTAGCCGTATGTCGTTCCCTCTTTCACACTCATCCTGTCCTCTCCAATAAAATGCAAAAAAGCCATAAAAAAATAATCTAGAAAAGAAAACTTAAGCACTTAAAGCAACTATGTTGATTGATTCTGACTTTTCTCAGGACGTTTTACAACTTGTAATAAAGCAAAGACACACTCCAGTTTTAACTTCTGCAAAACTCTGAAGTAGATTTTCAATATTTTCATTTGGGCCCCTGAAAACGTGGAACCTCTGCTGACTCTGGCAGCTGAGGTCTGAAGCTGGTGAAAAATCTGGGTGTGGAACATGAAAGAGAAACATTGCCCCCTCCCTCAACAGCTCCAGTATCACTGAGACTCAGCAGAGCTTCAGTCAGAGGCCAACTGGACGACAGATGAAGGGAAACCTCCAGCTGTCACTGTGGGAGTGAAAGGTACACTGTGAAAAATGACAAGCCTGGTATGGGACTTTGATTTGTGGCCAAATTTATCAGAACATTTTACTTTTGTATTTTGTGATTAACACATCAAAGATAAGGACAAAACAGTTTTATTAAAACAAGCTGCGTGTTTTAAAGTTTGGTGCTGATGGGTTAAAATCGTTAACGATATGAAATTTGTTGAAACGACATTTGAAGCATTTTTTCATCAGCCGTGGAGGTTTTGTTTCTGGCTTCGTTTGTCAGAAGGAAGAAGAAGAACCTGAATCACAGGCCAGTTACACAAATTATTTTAAACTTTCGTTAACACTGTGAGATTGTGCCTTACGCCTCAGTGGAGGTCTGTGCTCCACGAGTGCCCTTCTAGTTTCTGTTTTTCACCCTCGCATTTGACTGTTAAGTGTCAACCCTGCCTGTTAGTTGTATTTATTTTCCCAGAAAGATTAACTGCAGAGATTAAAAGCATCGTCACTGACCTCTTCAGTTCTGATGCTACCTGATTATTCATCCAACACCTGTTTCAAAATCACAAGAACAGAAACATCCATTTTCATCTGTTTATCCTGGGCCGGGTCTCAGGGGCAGCAGGCTGAGCAAAGCACCCCAGACGTCCCTCTCCTCATCAACACTTTCCAGTTCCTCCTGGAGGACCCCGAGGTGTTCCCAGGCCAGATGAGATATGTAATCCCTCCAGTGTGTTCTGGGTCTGCCCCGGGGCCTCCTACCAGTGGGACGTGCCTGGAACACCTCTAACAGGAGGCGTCCAGGAGGATCCTGATCAGATGTTGAACCACCTCAACATGAAGGAGCAGCTGAGCTCCCTCCAGATGTCTGACTCCTCCTCCTATCTCTAAGGCTGAGCCCAGACACCCTACAGAGGAAACTCATTTCCACCGCTTGCATCTGTGATCTCATTCTTTCAGTCACTACCCAGAGCTCATGACCATAGGTGAGGGTTGGGACGCAGATGGACCAGTAAATCCAAAGCTTTGTCTTCAGGCTCAGCTCCCTCTTCACCACGACGGTCTGGTGCAGCGCCTGCATCACTGCAGATGTCAGCAGACAAGACCAGTAGTGCGAGAGCTAATCTGTGCATGGAAACTTGTGCCTACATAAAGAAAAACTTCTGACAGACTTTGCAGCTGTTTAAACTGGGATTCAAGTCATGAATTAAAACACACAGAGAAAAATGGCTTTATGAAAAACACCTTTATTATCTCAGCATCCTTTTTTAACAATTAAATAAATAACTCTACATTATTTCTGTAGTTTCATGAAGACACCACGGGCATAGTGACTGTAAGGATCTGAGGAAAGAAAACAGGAACAAAGTTTACAGTGTGTGTGTGTGTGTGTGTGTGTGTGTGTGTGTGTGTGTGTGTGTGTGTGTGTGTGTATGTATTGTACTTGTTTACCTGTGTTTCGATGTGATGTGATGTAAATGTATAGTCACTGTGTGTCTCACCTGTTCTGTTTTAGGGCTGCAGCTAACGATTATTTTCATTGTTGACTAATCTGTCGATTATTTCTTCGACTAATCATTTTATCGAAAAATGTGTTGAAATGTTGTTAAATGTCGGTCTGTCTCTCCCAAACCCCAAAATGATGTCATCTAATGTCTTGTTTCGTACTCACACCAAAGGGTTTGAGTTCATCGTCATGGGAGAGTGTGTGAAGCTGCCAATATCTGAACGTAAGAAGCTGCAATAAGAGTATTTTGGTACTTTATAGTACTTTTATATGAGAAATGACTCAAACCGATTAGTCGACTACTAAAATAGTCACCGATTATTTTAATAGTGGATTAGTCGACTAATCTTTGCAGCCCTATTCTGTTTGCAGTTTAAATTGTGTGTCATTTGGCTGTGTGTTGTACATACTGTCTGCATGTGTGAGTTCTGTACCTGGGTGCTTCTGTTGTACTGAGCCACACTGTTCTCCTGGTCGACGAGGAAGGGATGGAAGACGTCAAGATGGAAGAGCGAGGGCCGAGCCGTCAGCACCAATCGGTCCTCTCCAACGTCCAGAACCAGAGAGCGAGACGACGGCTGCACAGGAGACACGTTCATTCAGCTGAGACTCAATCACACTGACTGTCTCTCTGTGTCACTGCTGATATCAGATGTGACGTGAGGACATTTAACATGACAACATCAAATGATTTAGGAGCTCGTCTGTAGGGCTGAGACCTTCTGGTACGTTGGTCGATGTGCTCTTATCCAAGCAAATTCTCACAGGGGCAATAAAATTACTATATACGATGTTTTTTGTCCGTTTCACCGAGCCCTTTTTGTCCTATGTGTTTTTGATTTTAGGCCTCTTCTGTTTACATCCTGCCTCACAGGGACAGGACAGTCACATTTACATGGAGCAGAGGAGAGAAAAGGAGAGGCAGGAGTGTGTTATGTATGTGTGAATCATGTATCTCACCACTCCAGGTAGCTTTATCTCTGCAATGAGATACTCAGGATCACCAGCAGGGGGCTCCACCAGCAACGTGAACTCTGGTCTGGAGACGTGAGATTAAAAACAGACAGAGCAGAAATGAGACACAAGGGGCAGATAAAGAGACGACTCGTCTGACAAGCTGCTCTTTGCATCAATAAAACATGTGAGGGACAGATAGAGAGGAGGTTTACCTTTGAGCTGTCGTAGGGGAGCTCTCCCTGGAGGAGAAACATGAAGAGTGGGAGATATGAGCAACTGAGACAAATCATAGTCACTGGGAAAACTATTACTTACCTGAATAAGTGAAGGTGTATATTTACTGACTGTATGTTTTATTGTTTTCTACATTTTATTTCTGTGAAAGGAGCTAAATCAAACACATTTCTTAAATGAATCTTGGCTGAAATGTAGAAAAAAAAGAACTCTGCAACAGGCTGTTTACTGTTAGCAGTCCATCCGTACAGAAAGACAGACTGACAGACAGAGACAGACTGACAGACAGAGGGACGTACTGAGGCTGCAGCTCTTGAATTACCGGTCGGCTCTTCGTTCTGATGTTTTGCTCGCTAACAGAACCCAAGAACTTCCTGTTCTTCAGCACCTTCCAGTCTGCAGAGACACAGAAAACAATTTCATCATCTGCACCCCACACACATTTAATCACTCACACACACACACACACACACACACACACACACACACACACACACACACACACACACACACACACACACTGACCTCTGCTCAGCTCCAGATTGTATTTATTCTCCAAACCCTCCAAAGACACCAGAATAACAAACTGCTGGAACAGAGGATCCTTCTGTAAGACACACACATTTCATATTGTTACACACTGTGAGGACAGTTTGTGTTCACTGAGCATTTACACCCAGCGTCCACTTTATTAGGGACACCTTGCTGGTACCTGGTCTTTTTAATTCTTGGTGTCACAGACTCAACAAGGTGCTGGAAACATTCCTCAGAGATTTTGGTCCATATTGACATGATGACATCACACAGTTGCTCCATGATGAGAATCTCCCGTTCCAGCACATCCCAAAGGTGCTCTATTGGACTGAGATCTG
>NC_065523.1:38228713-38233831 GCF_006386435.1 Epinephelus moara
GATGGTTGTGCTGAAAATCCCAGTAAATACTCAGACCAGCCCGTCTGGCACCAACAACCATGCCACGTTCAAAGTCACTTCACTCACCTTTCTTCATCATTCTGATGCTGCTCCGTTTGAACTTCAGCAGCTCGTCTTCACCATGTCTACATGACTAAATTTTAATGAGCTGCTGACACCTGATTGGCTGAATAGCTTTTTGTGTTAATGAGCAGTTGAACAGGTGTACCTAATAAAGTGGCCGGTGAGTGTATTCACTGGAGGCGGAACAGGATATAACTGTGGCACTGTGACGCCATCTGCTGGTCAGATCAGCGCAGCACAGAAGATTCACAGCAACAAACATGTCATCAATCAATACTTCAGCAGAAAATATAAAATACACACTTGAGTTTATTTTCTAAAATGCTAAAGACATAAACCGTACACTTCCTCTGAATGAAAAGAAATAAATTTACATTTTACATAATTTTCTATAAACATGTGTGGACTCACAACTGACTAACTGAAAGAGGTTTATCAAACAGTCAGTTCATCTATGATTGCTATTTGCTTGTGCTCAAGTGGTTTCTCCAGTTTGTCAGATAATAAATAAATTCTGGCAGATGTGATGAATTTTAAAACTAAATTAACCAACTCTGAAATTATACAGAAATATAAACCTTCAAACATCATCCTGAGCAGGTACAACATCTTCACTATTTTCTCTTCCTTTTAATAATAATTACAAAATTAGATATTTGAATGGATGACAAAGCAAGCCCACACATGTACGCACACACACACACACACACACACACACACACACACACACACACACACACACACACACACACCTGGCACTTCTGGAAAAACTCCTGGTTGATGACGACATCATACGCTGTGCAGGCCTGAGAGTCTGAAACACAGAGACAGACACGTGAATACAATCTGTTCGGACACCATGACGGCAGCTAGATGCGCATCGGCGCTCCTGGACACGCTGCCCCACCGCATTTTACACAACTGTCCTATTTCCAGCCTCATGCAGGAGGAATTCAACTCCCAGTCACATTATCTGAGTGTATTAGTCCGACTTTCAGATGATTGATGGAACACATTTTATTTGAAATCTAATGTATAAGTAACCGTTGCCTTAAATCCACAGGTCTTGATGACGTCATTCTTTACTGAGCCTGCCTGTAAAACGTTTTTAAGCTCAGTAAACATAAATTAGATTTGATGATGATCTCTCTCGTTCATCTGGGACACTGAAATCTTCCAGGACACACAGAGCAGCAGAGCAGCGTTGGGTTTATGTAAGTGTTGCATAAACAGGGAAAACAATCTGCTGGAGACACAATCTCTGGCACACCACTGTAAGTTTGCTTAGCATGTTCTCTTGGTGTGCAGGGTTGGGGTGCCTCTGGGAACATGACTGCAAAAGCCTGCTGTGAATAAACTGGAATTTCTCCACACAAGACTCTATGATTTACTGTGCCAGGAATTTGGAACCATATTTGAGCCCACAGGCCTCAACAGGGAAGCCAAGTGTTAACACACGCCTTTAACACGTAAACCACTGTGACGGCTGCAGGTACTGAAAGTGTCATCCCTAACATAACAAAGTGCACCCTGACCTGCTGAACACCTCCATCATTGATGTTTTTCGTAGTTATAGATCATTATCCTTGAACAGTTCTGCACACTGACTCTGTGGAAACATTAAGACAAGGGATCATATCTGTTCCATCTGTCCTCAGACACACTGGAGTTCATGTGAAAGGATCCTTGATTAAGAAAACTGCCTGCATGCACATTTTTATGAGGACAAAAGGTCAGAGTTGTATTGCTTCGGGTTAAAACTGTTGAAAGAGTACAACCCAATCCAAGAGTCGGTAATTTGATCAACCAACTTTGAAGAAGTTAAGAATTTTGGATCTATGAATTGAACACTTGAGCCACATGGACTTAATGAAACACAAGAGTTCAGTCCTTTTCTGTGTTATAAGCAGTCCCTTCAGGACCTTGCAGCAAAAAACCCTTGAATTTGTGGCCAATAAAAATTGCAGCATTTCTATGTGATTTTTTGCGGGAAATTGCAGCAAATGACAAAAATTGCGACTAATAACAAAAGGAGAAAAAAAATGTGATTTTGTTAGACTACTACCTCCAAAAAAATAAGTCATGTAATAATCATACTGAATATTACAAAATAGCTGCAAACGTTTTTTATAGTTCTCTTCTTTAGTTTTATTTAATTAGTTTCAAAACATGGACTCCAGAAACATTGCAAAACATCCCGAGTGAATATTGTAGCTCTCAAACCAGACAATGTGACTGTAAAACAACATGTCAGCTACAATGATGTTCTTTCCGCATTTTCCGGCTGACCGGAAGTCATCGCACATGCAGCGTCATTTGAAGGGTCATTTGAAGCGTCATCAAATGCGCTAATGGCATTGCATCTATCTACATCTATAAGATGACTTCAACGCAACGTCACTCACTGCCGTAACAACGGCCACGCCCCCTTTTGGGTGAAAGTTTTGAACTCAACCCAGGAGAGACACTAGTCGCGACTAGGAGTTCATAATCCCAAAAAGTTGCTGCGTTGCTCACTGCACAGCAAACAATAATAAAAAATTGCGATTTTCTTTGCTCCCGGATACAGTGAAGAATGAGGAATGAAGAAATCTGTGGCTCACAGCCATCAAACGGCAGGGTAAAGACGGAAAGCTGTGGATCCAGCCAGTCACTACACCTAACGTTACGTCTGTGGCAGGCACTTCATCACAGGTTAGTTGGCTAACGTTAGCTAGCTAGCTAAAGTCAGTTGATCTCAACAATAACATGAGATATTCAACAGGACATGAATTGAATGAATGAATGAATTGACAGGGTCATTCGTCCACACAGAGGCTGGCAGCTGTAAAGGGCACACGCCTTTCATTTTCACTTTCTCGTCGTACCGAAGGCGATCAGCACCTCTTAAACTCTCTCCATAGCATGTAGCCTGACTGGCCATTTCATCCGAAGGGGAAAGACTCAATTGATTTGTTTTTATTTACACTTTATGTGTGTGAAGAGCTCTGCCGCCAGTCAAAATCCCATGTTTCTATCACCTATGACGTCACCGGCGCGGGACCCGTTGTAGTTCGTTGTAGTCCTGTTGAAGTCATGTATACTGCAATGCCATTAGCGCATTTGATGACGCGTCTGATGACGCTTCAAATGACGTTGCATGCGCGATGACTTCCGGTCGGCCGGAAAATGCGGAAAGACGTGGAAAAATCAGAGACTGTATGGGAAAAATTTTGGGACTTTTGAAAAACTGCAAGCCCCCGCAAATATTTCAGACTTACGGTGAATTTGCGTTAATTATTGCAATCGCAAGATGGCGATTTTCTGGAGGGACTGTATAATGTTAACTTATATCTTCATCGACAGGTAATTTAGATCCATAGTCACATCCCTGTCACCCCCCTGCAGTAGAACCTGCAGTCTAGCTTCCTTTATAAAATCTTCATCTCAGTCATTTACGTAATGGGATGAGGTTAACTCGCATATTATTCTTGTGACTCTTGTACTCTTTATGAATCTTTCTTCATTTTTTTTTATCTATGTGATTTTGAGTAAATTTATTTTGCTTTTTGGAGAATTTGAAAATTATCTTTTCAAAAATGTTTCTGAAGAATGTGAAAGAAAAAATGTTTAAAAAGAAAAGTGACATAACTGTGATGATGAGTCATGTGACCCGTGTATATTTGGCACACCTGTGAGTGCTCACATGATTCTGTTGAGCGAAGCTGAAGAAGCCATGGGCGAAACGTGTTGTTCTCTCTTAATAAAATCACAGTAATTCAGTTCAGTGTGTGGTGGTTTATGTTTATGATTTTATCGGGTATAGGAATGTTAGTTGATTTGATTTGTCCGTCCGTGGTACGTTCAGCTACCAAAAACACATTTTCAGAGATATGTGCAATCGGCAGACGTGTTGAATCTGTAAAGTTTAAAGACATATAGTTAAACACAATGGTCCAACATATCTAACATTTCCTCTGTGCTTACTTCATGTTCTGTGTGGCTTTGCCGGTGTCTTTGATAAACCAAATCTGCCGGCACAGAAGCTTCACAATGTGCTGCTGTGGACGAGACCGCGGTGAAATGTATTTTAGCCACTAAAACATACCTACAAAAAAAAATAAAATAAACCCAAATATCACTTTTAACTAAGGCTGTCATAATAACATGTTAATTTTGATTAATTAATCACAGAAAAATACAACACTTGACGCGGTGCGTCACTGAAGGCCACAGTAGCTTTGTGACATGACGGAGGAATTAAAAGTGGTTATTTTTTAAGTGTCTGAAGCGTCTCTTTAACTTTCACTTGATCCGCTCTGTTTGTTATTGCCTCATTAAGCTGAAGTCTCCTCCTGAGATATCACAAGATGTCATTGTTGCAGGAAAACAAGAGTGGAAACATGAGTGAGATTTGTACAGAGCATAACAACCGGAGGAGTTTATAGAAAATGTGTTTTAGTGTTGTCAAACAGATTTTCAATACCATGGATGATTATTGACGTGACTTCAACAACGTGGCTCAGGCCTTTGAATTCTATCATCGCCTGTATTTATTTGTGACGGAGTATACGCATGAAGAGAGGACGAGGAGAGAGAAGAAAAAGGCAGTGAAGGTTTTCATCCTACTGTTTCCATATTCATTACAATAACACTTTTAATGGACACACAGTGACGCTCAATAGTTGCCCTGTGTGCTGCCGGCCGCTGCCCGCTTGCTCACTACTGGAACAATTTCAGAAAGTGTTGTTCACATCTCTCTGACCAATTTAAACAGGGAAATAAGGTCCAGGTTGAATCAACCATCACCTCCTTACCCTAACCTTTCTGTGTAAACAATCTACCTTTTACTTATTGTATGTATCCTGCAGTAATCAGTGTGTAGTTGCTGCCATGTTGAGGCAGAGGGTGCTGTCTGTAGCTCTGGTTGAGGGTGAGAGGCTGTCAGCAGATAAACAGAGATCTGTGTGGGTACATGAGACCCTAAAAAAGAGGCTGGATCATGGGGAGTACCACCAGTTGGTCCAGGAGCTTCTCCTCCATCATGGACGTTTA
>NC_065523.1:38234180-38235864 GCF_006386435.1 Epinephelus moara
TTTATATTTGTCTGCTGTTGCTTTATGTTTGCTTTTTAAATGCATTTTCTGCACTGTTTTTCTTGCTTTTAGCTTTTGTTTTTAATGATCTATTGTTCCTTTAATGTTTTATCTTAACGTATTTCTCTTGTAAAGCACATTGAATTGCCTTGTGTATGAATGGTGCTATATAAATAAAATTGCCTTGCCTTGCCTTAGAGCACAGAAACATGAAGCGCGTAGCAACGCAACAACAGCGAGCAAGAATCTTCATTCTCATTAAAAACAATTACAAAAAGCCGCTTCAGCTGCTAAAACACTTCCTGTGCAATCAGGGCCTAAATCTGCACACACTGTGATGCTAATCTTTCTTCTGTTCTTATTTTACTGTTGCTCAGAGGGATCTTTATTTCTTTCAGATGTCAGTCTGGTTGAATCACTGCACAGCGTTTTGTTCTCCATCCATTTGGACTCTTTACAACCTAAAACCAATCAAAGACTGGACAGACATATAAAAGAGTCCTCACACACACCTGACTGGACCCAGTCACAGTTTGTGGCAGCAGATTAAAGTTAAGGTAAAGTCCCACTGATTGTCACACACCTGAGTGAAATTTGTTCTCCGCATTTGACCCATCCCCTGAGGGAGCGGTGAGCAGCAACAGTGCCGTGCTCGGGCATCATGTGGTGATCTAACCCCCCAATTCCAACCCCTGATGCTGAGTGCCAAGCAGGGAGGCAATGGGTCCCATTTTTATAGTCTTTGGTATGACCCAGCCGGGGATCGAACCCATGACCTCCCAGTCTCAGGGCAGACACTCTACCGCTAGGGTAGAAATTACAGACTTTAAACAGCAGTGTACATACTTATACCCGGCTTTAGTCACATACTGTTGTCTACTTCTGTGTGTGGCTCGCCGAGGCTCATGGGAACTCTGTAACCGCTGGGATCTTCTGATTGGAGCAGCTCCACAAGCTCGTCTCTGGAGAGGTCTGGTGGCAGCGGGACAGAGTTGGACTGGCAGATGTTGACGAAAACTTTCTGCTTGTCTGGCTCTGAGAGCGTCTTCACACACATGCCTGAGACGGAGGGAAGGAGACAGGGTGTGACGGGACAGAAAGACAAAAAAATGCAATAAATCAAATCCATGAACAAGCTGTGGCACTGTGAGGATTTAATATGACTTGTATCATGGAGCTACTCACCAGGCTGTGGCCGTATAACTTTGGAGTCTGGATTTTCAGTCTGTATCTGTCCCATTGTCTAAACAGATAACCAGCAGTCTTTAAGTTCACAGAGGTTTGCAGCCCAAACAGGAAGTTTTACACATATTAAACTACATCAGAAGAAACATGCGTGAGTGTCACACAGTTTATATAAAGCAGGAAGCGTTTATAAAGTGGAAAAGGAAAGACAAAGTGACACACACAAAAAGGAATAAACATTAATGTGCTGAGGATTTGGCCGGTTGAGCCACAGTAAGGTCATCTACAGTTGTGTGAAAAAGTGTTTGCCCCCTTCCTGATTTCTTACTTTTTTGCATGTTTTCCACACTTAAATGTTTCAGATCATCAAACAAATTTAAACATTAGTCAAAGATAACACAAGTAAACACAAAATGCAGTTTTTAAATGAAGGGTTTTATTAATGAGGAAGAAAAAAATCCAAAGCTACATGGCCCTGTGTGAAAAAGTGTTTGCCCCC
>NC_065523.1:38236857-38245891 GCF_006386435.1 Epinephelus moara
CATTTTGTGTTTACTTGTGTTATCTTTGACTAATGTTTAAATTTGTTTGATGATCTGAAACATTTATGTGTGGAAAACATGCAAAAAAGTAAGAAATCAGGAAGGGGGCAAACACTTTCTCACACCACTGTATGTGGGGGAGGGTTTTACTACGTGGAGCTGTTTGCAAGGTGTGACCTTCTTTTGGTTTTACTACGTGGAGCTGTTTGCAAGGTGTGACCTTCTTTTTTCTCTTCTCTTCCTGTAAACTGTGTCTTCACTGGATCCACAAAACAAGATGCACTAGGTTCCCTGAGTTTAAAACAAACAAATGCATTCACGTCTTAAAAAGTCAATAAATAGCTAATGAAGTACAAAGGGCTTCTTTGTACTTTGAACTTTACATGTGAAAAAAACACAGTGGCTGTTGTTGCAACACATCACAGTCCCTCTGTGTTTACATGAGGGATGGTCAGGAATTCTGCACACAGTCCATTGGCAAGTCAAATGGACTGTGGAGAGCCACAAAGCAGGCGTTCCTGCTCAGCATGTAGATCATCCATCCAACACTATTAGACAAATCTGTAACAGAACGCCCAAAAGAGGGTTTTCATCTTGTGCACCATCACAAATAAAACAAACCTGCTGTGTTTAACGTTTTGGGATTGATTACATGTTCATTCGTTTCTTGTTCGATTAAAAGACTGAAACGAATAAACATAAGGCAAATAAATGTATTTCCCTACATCAGGGTTCCCACACATTCACATTTCATAACAGTTAACCCATTTCCATGATTTCATTTAGGTGGTTAAAGATAGGTAGGCTGATCACTGGCAGCAGCAATGGATCGGCTGAGCATCACAAGTTCAGTACATTTCCATGCACAGTTAAGTGGAGCTACGTTTACAGCTTGACTAAGAAATTTAATTGGACTGCTGTCCTTGTCCCAGTGTACAAGCACGGGAGGGGAATCCATTTACTGACTCAAGTACGTCCATGATGCAGGTGCTGTGCCAGACTGTCGTGGTGAACAGGGAGCTGAGCCTGAGGACGAAGCTTTCAATTTACTGGTCCATCTACGTCCCAACCCTCATCTGTGGTCATGAGCTCTGGGTAGTGACCAAAAGAATGAGATCATGGATACAAGCAGCCAAAACAAGTTTTATTGTGTATGTTGTTATTCAGGTTAAAGTGTGAAGAAGCAGCGGGTCTGTCGGGCAGCTGAGTGAAGTGGAGCCTGAGGAGGAAGCACCGGTTTCACTACAGGCAGATTCACTCACTACAGGGGCGAGAACATAAAACCTGAACAGCCAATCAGAGTGATCTCTCTCACCGACAAGCTCCGCCGCCGATTCAACATGCTCAGTTGGCCAAAAAGCCACAGACGCCAAAGTGCCGACGTTGCGGGACACACCGCAAAAACTAGGCCGACAGACGCTCACTGACGGCCCGACTTTGGTCGACGGTCGACCGTCGGCTTGGTGTGTCAGGGCCTTAAAGCAAAAACTACAGTCTCACTTTAAAGGTCAGGCATGTTGGATTTATTGGCATCTAACAGTCAGGTTACAGATTCCAACCAACTGAAACTTCTCCCATGTGCGAAGCTCACAGATGAACTACGGTGGCTGAGACAAAAACTCTGTAAGGCCAGTGTTTGATTTGTCCATTCTGGGCTACTGTAGAACAACATGGCAGACTCTGGGGAGGAGGACCTCCTCCATATGTGGATATGAACATCTCACGCAGTTCAGTTGATTATAAATTAATGAAGCAACAGAGTAACATTACCTGTAACAGCAGCTGTTGGTACAGCTCCTCCTGCTGCTGTAACTCCAGCTCCGAGTTAAGAAGTGAGGAGTCTGTCGTCATGGCTACAAAAAATAAAAAAAGGCAATGAATCCAACTTTAAAATACAAAATTTGCCAACTGATGACAATGAATGAAATAACTCCCTGTAATGTAAAAAGGTAGAAACACAACATCTTTACAGAACAATATGAAACATAAACCAGGGCTCAACAATAAGGATTGCCCGATTGCCCGGGGCAAGTAAAACTCAAGGTTGGGCATGTAAACTAACAACTCACTTTTGCTAAAAATAGTAAAAACTAATTGATAAAATTAATGTATTTTAAAACGTGCTCCTTCTGCTCTGATGCAGCGGTCTCTCTGCCTTAAGTCACAAGCACACACTGTGTAACAATGTCCTGCCCACAGCCCCCATTGATATTATTTTGCGCGACGGACGCTTCATATAATAACATAACAATATACTATTTATGGTGTTATGTCATCGTGTCATTTCTGTCTTTACATGGTCACGTGTTAACAATTCTCCTCTGCTCTCTGTATCGCGCACGGCGGAGTTCCGCCACACACACAGGTGAGCACGCTAGAGCAGCTCAGGCCGCATTTTCCTGACCAAATCTGACCACGAGCCCGGTGCAGTTTGTCAGCTGACAAAGTTATTGAAATGGACACTGTGTAAATAACCACCAACAGACTGCTGTTACGCACAGACAAACACGCTGCTCGCACAGCAGCACAGCACGGCACTCGTGCTGAGCTGCTGTTGCATTCAGGCGTTGTCACGTAAATAACAACTTCCAGCACTTAAATAGGTCATAGCACAAAACAGCAGCATGCCATGTGACTTTTTACTTTTATTATATTCAATAAAATTGTATGTTCCTAAATCTTGAGACACCTCATATGTAAGCTAGACAGACATTTCACCTGCTCATTACTGTGCACACATGTACTGTATGTACTTAGTCCTAAAGAGCCCTTCTGGTGCCAGTAGATACATAGAAACATCCCAGCAGGCTGTGCTTTGCAAGCATACAAAAAAGTTTCACGCATGTGAAAATTATTTTTCATGCGTGTGCTTCACCTCCGCTGCTACAACTCCATCCTAGGGGAAACACTGCTGTGTGCGTTTTGTGCAACAGGTGGATGTGGTAGTCTACTGGTAGAGTAGAGAGAGAGCTAAGTAGCGTTGAAGTAGAGTAGAGCAGGGCAGAGAGATGGAAGCAAAATATATTAAACCCGGTGTTAATACAGCAGAACTGGAGAGAGGGGTGAAAAATAAATAGAGGTGGGCATGGCTCAAGTAGGGCGCAAAATTATAGACGGAGAACGATTGACAAATTTTTCACTTTAAGCCCTGACACTGTCATTTTTGTGTAGGAATTAAGCTACAATACATGACATATGTTGTTTTAATTAATAAATACAGTGTGAATAAAGATTACATAACATAAAAATAACTGCAGTCTTTGTTATTTGATAGCCGCTTAAATTAAACAATTTTTATAGGGCAAGTAAAAACTGACTTCGGGCAAGTAGATCTCTGACCAACTTGCCCGACCGGGCAAGTGAAAAAAAAACCTTAGCGTTGAACCCTGTAAACAAACTGAGGAACAAAAACAGAATAGATATTTGATGTAAACTGATTTATTAATTTCTTGTCAAAGAAATTACCCCCATGTAACTTTGGCGACCCACGCTGGGGGTCGGGACCCTCAGGTTGGGAACCAGTGGACCAGGGTGTCTACAGGTATCAGTCACTTAAATCTAATGCACTAATGCTTTTTGATATTTTTCTAGCCAAATTTCAGACTGATTTTCTTGACAAATCACCTTTTTCTCATTAAAGCACTGCAGGTCAGTATAAAGGTGAGTCATGCATACGGTCCCACACAGAGGTGAGCTTTGTGTAAGAATATGGTGATTAGAGGGAGGTTAGGTTCATCTACATTTCTGCCAACAGGTGAGTGCAGTGTAAAGTAAAAAAGACAGTGTTAGGTTCAGCGGGAGGTTTAAAGATTTGTGACATTAGAAACTTTCACACAGATGAATCTGACTCATTCTGACAAAAAGACATGAAAAGATGAATAAATGAAATTCAATAAAAGGTTTGTGGCTATTGAGATCTCACAAATTCAAATTCCAGACAAGAAGTTTAAGACATTTTGAGACATTTTAAGAAGCTGCAGACACCCTGGGTTAAAGTTAGGACTCAGAAAACTGAGCATTAATCTGACAGTACACATGATGTTAACTAATTTAACTTTATTCTTCCAGACAGGGCACTCTCTTTAAATTATAAGGTCAGTTTTAATCATTTAAGGATCACAGGAGTTTCTCTTAAAAACGCACGCGCGAAAATACGTACAGTACGTACCTTTATAAAGTTACAATATACCAACATAAACAGACACCTGTGGGGAGATGTTAGCCTCAGCAAGCTAACTAGCTTCTCCGTATCAGGATAACGATAACAGGGTCTTTTCGATCAAAGCTCACCGATGGCAACAACTCACGTTAACGTTAGCTGTTAGCTGTTAGCTAACGTTACCGGTTACCGTTTGGTGGAGGCTGTTGTCTTGGTAACATGTCTCGTGAGGTGTTTGTCCGTGCTTTGGCGTCCAGAGACGTTAGCTTAGCTTTAGCTTCCTAGCAGCGCAAACTAGCAGCCTGACGTCGCTCTTTGTTTTAAATGTTGGATCATTTAACTCTCTGCTGTGTTCACCGTGTGTTCAATGTGTCCCTTATCATGTACACACACGTAAATAAAATCATGTTTACCTTTTTCTTCGGTGCTGCCGAGTTGTGATGTGAGCTTCCGCGCCGGTATTCAACGCAGCGACATCACTTCCGATACGGAACCTTCAGAATAAAAGCACCATCCATTAGTTTTTTACAAAAGAAGAGCCCTCCTTTTCTTCTATCATATTTTTATGGCAGACCAGGCGCGTTTGGTGCATTCTGCTCTGTTTACACTAGTCATCACATTATTTATACTTCTGGATTTATCCTGGCTTCATATGAGCAGGGGAAATATCAGCTTGTTGCTAGGCTAATTTATACAATGTAAAATACCATAGGCTTGTGCTAAAAACATTAGCATTTTTGTGTAGTATAAGACAGTTGTTTTGTCAGTGGAGCCGAACTTTGTACCATTACCTTTGTTAAATGTTGCTGTTGTCCTTGGCTTTATATGAGTAGAGGAAAAGTCTGCTAGCTGCGAGGCTAATTTATACAATGTAAAATGCCATAGGCTTGTGCTAATAATGTTAGCATGTTGTATTTGTGGGGAAAATGTGTCCAGATAAAGACAAGTGTTTGTCTGTGAATGCTGCGAGTTATAGTGAAGCTGATTTGTGTACTTGTGTTTGAAGTTGTCGCTATTAAGTCATGTTTAATGTGTGTGTAATGTGTGTTTTGAATCAGCTAAACTTTACAGCACAACATCCGTCGCCTACAAGTGTTGTGGAGGTGTAACTGCAGAGTGACAAAGACACACCACCGCACAAGCACAAAGTATTAGTTGGCTCCTGCTGGCCTAAATCCCAGGATACAGGCCTGCTGTGTGAAGAAAACTAATTTTCCTGGTAATTTGTGTTTTCTTGTAGGTCTCCCTTAACAGTCTTTGGGGAGTATGTCTTCACTCCACAGCTGAGCCACTACCTCAAACAAGATCTTCCTTTCTTCTGTGTACAGCTGGCTCCAGAGCATCACATGTTGCACGGTCTCCGTCACTCCACACTCCAGACATTTCCCATCCTGGAGTTTCCCTACCAATAGCAGCTCACTCCCCCATCCACAGTGCTCCGGTGTTAATCTAGTCAGCTTGATTTCATCTTCTCTTTGTTTACTTTGGCAACACTGTGTCTGTCCCTCTCTAACTAAATTACCACACTCACTCCCACCAGCAGAAATCATGACATCATCTGTACTTTCCCACCTTAGACTGTAAGAGCCTTCAGCTGGGTCCTTCTTTAACTGATAGTGAGTGAAAGCAGGGCATCCTGGTTGGGGGACTGAATAACGGGGGGTTCAAATGGGAGGTCCTTAAAGCCTGGAATGAACAGTGTACGTTTGTTTGCATTTTTTACGTAATTAATGCGATTGCTAAATTAAAATTGACTAAACAAATTGGTTGAGAAACTGAACTGAACTTGAGTTTCAGAGTGGTTTAGGGGTTGTATACATGCAGTGTCTTTAACCGCATGGAAAACACAAGGTCGGGCGCTGGGCACTACTCTTGTGCCCAGCCGTTGCGGCCTGAAGAAAGGCGCTCGGGAATGCATGCGTTAGAGAACGCCTGATTTGCGTCTACATTGTAAACAGTGAATTTGAGGGTGCAAAAAACAGGGCGTGTGTGTGCCCCCCTAAATTGGTATTAGATAGATAGATAGATAGATAGATAGATAGATAGATGTACATTGTGCTTTAGTTGGTGCCGTCAGCGTCAGACCGTGGCACAAGCAGTATAGGTGAATGCTAAGTGTGCTGTCATCCACAGGGGGCGCCACAAATGAGGGATGGAAAACATTTTGATCTTTTACTATTTTCTACTAATAATGTTACTACAATTATTTTGAAATATGACATAAGGTCACAACAACATAACTATGGAGCAAAGCCTACTAAATAATAGAGGGGCCCCTCCCTTCTCAGCTCGTTACACTTTACCTGCTCTCCGGGGAGATGGGCGGAGTTATGTGCATCACGTGAACCCTGAAACACGCTGTATCGTTATCAATATCATGTCAAAACGACTCAACTACCACGACACTACTGAGAGGAGTGGATGTGGAGAGAAAGAAGATGAAACCAGCAGGAGGAGAGTTCTTTAAGTTAGCTGTTAGCAGTTAGCAGCTAGTTATCGTTACCTCAAAGCAGCCAGTGGATGCAGCCAGCAGCTAACAGAGGTTGCATTGATTTATACAGTGAAGCGTTCAAGCTCTATTCAGTAAAAATGAGTACTGGGCGAAGTTAAAGGGATAGTGCACCCAAAAATGAAAATTCAGCCATTATCTACTCACCCATATGCCGAGGGAGGCTCAGGTGAAGTTTTAGAGTCCTCAAAACACTTGCAGAGATCCAAGGGGAGAGGAGGTAGCAACACAACTCCACCTAATGGAGGCTGACGGCACCCCAGATTCAAACGTCCAAAAACATATAATTGAAACCACAAAATATCTCCATACTGCTCGTCCGTAGTGATCCAAGTGTCCTGAAGCCCCAACATAAAAAGTTGTTTGGAAAAACGTCATTTGAACTCTGTTTTTAGCCTCATTGTAGCCTGTAGCTCTGACTGCCTCTCTGTGCACCGCGCTCACGTGTGCACGCTTGCGCGCAAGACCAGCGAAAGCATGTGAACACACATGAAAGCGGTCTCGAGCAAGCGCGCACACGTGAGTGCGGGTGTTGCTACCCACTCTCCCCTGGGATCTCCGCAAGTGACATGAGGACTCTAAAACTTCACCTGAGCCTCCCTCAGCATATGGGTGAGTAGATAATGGCTGAATTTTTGGGTGCACTATCCCTTTAAATTACAACATTCCCATGATGTGTTCAATATAAAATGCAGCTTTTGGTGAGAATGTGTGGTCACTGTGGGGACTTGCCCAGGGCACCAAATGTGCCAGGAGCGCTACTGCTTGATACCATTTTTTTTAAATGAAAGTTTGTGTAAAAAGTAAAATAGAGTTGAGACTGACTGCTGCAACTCGTCTTGCATTTTTTTCAATATTAAAGATGAGCAAATGTACAAGGTATGATTACTGTTAATTTTAATATCACAGTATACCTTAAATGTGGTATACTGCAGCAACCCCACTGATACATATTATTAATGTTTTCTTTGTTAACTTGGCCTCCTGTCATTTTGTTAAAGTGACTCCCGGCAAAGCAAGTTGAGTATCCCTGGACTAGTAAGGTATCTCATTTGGAGACAGCTGCTCTGTCACTAGAAATATTCATTTTATAAATGCCACTAAATATTAGACATTTGTCCTTATTTGTCTGCCATACTCATGAATATTACTTTACATACTGGACAGTTTGCGTCTCTGCCTTTCACTCAGAACACTGAGCAGATGTTTAATGATTAACAGATGCCTACGACTTCAATGACCAGATATCTGATTTACATGGAAACCTACATAAACTGAGTATGTTGCAGCTGTCATGATGAAGCGGATATGGCTTATTAAAGACACTCATGACTAAAGTTCAAAAGCAGAATGTGTTGAGCTGTGATAACATCTGCTGGCTGCTGTTGTGTCGGCCAGGCTCAACATGCGTGGTACATATGGAGGAAATAAACTGCAGGATTACTAACAGATGACAGCTGTGCTAAAATGGAGAAACAAACATTCTTATAGGCTCAATTCAATGAATTTAAAGTGGTCAGATCTATTATTTCTTTTCGCGTATATCTTTATTTCCCAAGGCTGTTGTGTACTCCTGTGTGCTGCGTTCAATTCTGTCGCTACCTCAAACATCACCCCAAACAATGTGCAATGTGTGACAAAATACAGCTCTTGTGTCCGCCCCTGTCTTTTTGATTTTCAGGCAGAACAACGCATTCCTCAGCGATAAGGCTCTGTTGTGAGCCTGACAAACATCCTCTGGATTTATAATCAATCACCCCTGCAGCTCTTTGAGTCTCTGAGTTACGACATCTTGGCAACATGTGTGTCTTTGTATCTGACTACAGAGGATGTTATTTTTCATCATCAACTCTATGAATGCAATGATGAATTCTGACCTATGGTTTTCTAAGAGGTGGAAGTTCAGTCTTTAATATTCAGATCCAGAATACTGATGGGATTGTGCTCATGTTGCAGACTCAGTTTTATAACAGGCCTGCTTGTTTTATTAGATCTTAGCGCCACATTTGACAATTGACCATCAAATTTACAGAGACTGGAACATTTAATTGGCCTAAAAGGTTCTGCACTGAGCTGGTTTAAATCTTATTTATCCAATCAATTTCAGTTGGTTCACATTCATGATGAATCATCCTTACGTACTAAAGTTTGTTTTGGAGTTCTACAAGGTTCTGTGCTCGGACCAATCCTATTTACTCTATATATGTTTCCCTTAGAAATGGCACCAAAAATGTTGGGGTCAACACCTTAGGCTTCACACGGAGGCACCAAATATGTTGGGGTTAAATTGGCTATCGGAAATAATTAATAATTATTATTAATAATTAATAATTATGTTAAATAATGTGACTTAATTAACATTAAAT
>NC_065523.1:38246830-38247782 GCF_006386435.1 Epinephelus moara
TCGCATAGCCCTCTTTGTTTGAAGACAAAGAGCATGCAGAGGAAAAAGCCTTTAAATTGTCCAGTGATGATTTTACCAAATGATAAACCATCTGTGGTCCTGTGAATCCCAACAGTAACATCATTAGAAATCACTCAGTAATTTCCCTTCTTATGTGGATGATATGCAGTTTTATTTATCAATGAAGCCAAAAGAAACAGATCAATTAACTTAACCTCAAAAATTCCTTAAAGACATAAAAACCTGGATGAGCACCAATTTCATTCATCTTCTTCTTCTAACCGCTTCATCCTCTTGAGGGTCGCGGGGGGGCTGGAGCCTATCCCAGCTGACATTGGGCGAGAGGCAGGGTACACCCTGGACAGGTCGCCAGACTATCGCAGGGCTGACACATAGAGACAAATAAGCATTCACGTTTACATTCACACCTACGGACAATTCAGAGTTATCAATTAACCTAGTCCCCAGTCTGCATGTCTTTGGACTGTGGGAGGAAGCCGGAGTGCCCGGAGAGAACCCACGCTGACACGGGGAGAACATGCAAACTCCACACAGAAGGGCTCCCACACCCGGGATCGAACTGGCATCCCTCTTGCTGTGAGGTGACAGTGCTAACCACCACACTACCGTGCCGCCCATAGCTCCAATTTCCTGATGTTAAATTCAGACAAAACTGAAGTTATTGTTCTTGGCCCCAAGCAACTCAGAGAACTGAAGTTATTGTTCTTGGCCCCAAGCAACTCAGAGACTCTTTATCTGATGACATAGTTTCTCTAGATGGCATTGCTTTGGCCTCTAGCACTACCGTAAGAAACCTCGGAGTAATATTTGATCAAGATTTGTCTTAAAACTCCCATATAAAACAAACTTCACGGACTGCGTTCTTTCATCTGCGTAATATTACGAAAATTAGGCCTATCCTGACCCGAAAAGATGCAGAAAAATTGGTCCA
>NC_065523.1:38247922-38249053 GCF_006386435.1 Epinephelus moara
AGAGCCTTCAGCTATCAGGCTCCTCTCCTGTGGAATCATCTTCCTGTTACGGTCCGGGAGGCAGACACCGTCTCCACATTTAAGACTAGACTTAAGACTTTCCTCTTTGATAAAGCTTATAGTTAGGGCTGGCTCAGGCTTGCCCTGTACCAGCCCCTAGTTAGGCTGACTTAGGCCTAGTCTGCCGGAGGACCTGCTATAATACACCGGGCACCTTCTCTCCTTAGTTTCTGAAAAGTTTGTTCTTCTTCACTTGCTAACATTCATGTCCTATTACTGCATGTCACTAACTCGGCTTCTTCTCCGGAGCCTTTGTGCTCCACTGTCTCTCAGATTAACTCATATCACAGCGGTGCCTGGACAGCGTGACGTGTGTGGTTGTGCTGCTGCCGTGGTCCTGCCAGATGCCTCCTGCTGCTGCTGTTATCATTAGTCATTAGTCATACTTCTACTGTTATTATACACATATGATTCTTGTCACATACATATTCTATCATATATTAATATATACTTTCAACATATTGTACCACAATACCCGTAATTATTTGCATAATATTACAAAAATTTATGCTGTTGTAGCTACTGTCATTACCATCTGTCCTGGAAGAGGGATCCCTCCTCAGTTGCTCTTCATGAGGTTTCTACTATTCTTTTTCCCATTAAAGGTTTTTTTTGAGAGTTTTTCCTTATCCGCTGCGAGGGTCCTAAGGACAGAGGGATGTCGTATGCTGTAAAGCCTCTGAGGTAAATTGTGATTTGCGATATTGGGCAGATTGAAAGGCGGATTGGGGCGGCGTCAGCAGTGATGCAGGCGCTTAACCGGTCCGTTGTGGTGAAAAGGGAGCTGAGCCATAAAGCTAGGCTCTCGATTTACCGGTCAATCTACGTTCCAACCCTCACCTATGGTCACGAGCTCTGGGTAGTGACCGAAAGAACGAGATCGCGAGTACAAGCGGCCGAAATGAGCTTCCTCTGCAGGGTGGCTGGGCTCAGCCTTAGAGATAGGGTGAGGAGCTCGGACATCCGGGAGGGACTCGGAGTAGAGCCGCTGCTCCTCCACATCGAGAGGAGCCAGTTGAGGTGGTTCAGGCATCTGGTAAGGATGCCTTCTGGGATCTGGACTGACGTGCT
>NC_065523.1:38249530-38253402 GCF_006386435.1 Epinephelus moara
TCTATTGCACGTCTGTCCGTCCTGGAAGAGGGATCCCTCCTCAGTTGCTCTTCCTGAGGTTTCTACCGTTTTTTTCCCCGTTAAAGGGGTTTTTTTGGGGAGTTTTTCCTTATCCGCTGCGAGGGTCATAAGGACAGAGGGATGTCGTATGCTGTAAAGCCCTGTGAGGCAAATTGTGATTTGTGATATTGGGCTTTATAAATAAAATTGATTGATTGATTGATTGATTATATGGTTTATTGACAATTAGATTTTTACATTGATTTTCTTTGTGTAACATATTTTAGTGTGAATGTGGAAAATGAACTTTAAAGCAACAACTTTAAGATAGCTGACATGACTGAGATGTTTTATGCAGTATTATCAGTATTAAACGAGCACTGGCTGGAGCAAGACACTAACTTTTGGTCCTCTCTCTTATTAATCCACAGTCCACAGACTCTTATTTTATTGGCTACACAGCGCACCCTTGCCTGTGTAACCTTTGCTGCCGGTCCAGATTTCCCCTAGGTCTGGCGCCGGCAACACTGGCCTGGGAACACCTCGGGGTTCCCTCGGAAGAGCTGACGGAAGTGGCTGGGGAGAGGACTGTCTGGGCTTCTCTGCTGAGGCTGCTGCCCCCACGACCCAGACCCGGATAAGCGGAGGACGACGAGTACGAGTATGAATACGATATTGGGCAATAAAATTTAATTGAAAAGTCAAAAACTTCTGCACAAAACATGAAACATTCCCAAATGCACAGCAAGTCACGCTATGTTGTCCAGAGAGGCAGAGAAATGAAGCCTTTTACAGTAAACAACAGCACTACTGTGGTGCATCTTTCATCTATGGTCCATCTTTTACCCTCAGGGTTTGCAGCAGAGGGCTGGAGTAGATCCAGCTGAGGGCGAGGGGCAGGGTGCACCCTGGACAAGCCACCAGTCATTCACAGGGTTGACGCACGGAGACATTCTTACAAAAGGCTCAGTTTTAATTTCACTGACAAAAATGTTTCGTCAATGACCTTTTTTCCGAACGAAGACTCTGTGTTTCATTTTTGTTGACAAGACGAGACTAAACTGTTAGTGGGGGACTATCGGACATTGAAAGCTGAGAATGGCCGTTAATGTTAACGCTAATGTTAACTGATTTAATAAGCATAAAACAATCACTTTGAAGATGTCAGTTTTTATTTTCCAAAAAGGGGTCATGGTTACAAACATGCAAACAAGTATTTAAAGGAAATGTTCAGATATATTCAAAATCCAAATTGGTCTAGATGTTATGCCGTTATATTCAAAAACTCCATAAGAGTTGTGCGTGCAGCCCCTCTGCCTCCACAGTAGCAGACAGAGCACCGTCAGGCTGCTGCAACACAGTGACACACCATTCTTCAACGAAGTCATCCCCATTCATTTCACACAGGTTATGCAAAACACAACATGTTAAGACCATAGACCCTTGTAAATGTAACCGGTCTGGTCTGACACTCGGGATGGCTATGAACTCTGCGTTGTGTTGTGGGTGATGAGGAAGGAGACGAGGATAACCTCTGCTTTGCTGACCGGGGGGGGGATTTATTCTCTGTGCAAAACACACAAAAATCAGTACAGCAACTTCTCATGACCAGCTTTCCACAGCAACACCCTTGATGACGACATTACTTCCAGGTGTGACCACAGGTGCATCCAATTAAGCTAATTAAAATCAGGCGCTGATGAGCTGCAGGAAATGACGTCATCAAGGGTGTTGCTGTGGAAAGCTGGTCATGAGAAGTTGCTGTACTGATTTTTGTGTGTTTTGCACAGAGAATAAATCCCCCCCCCGGTCAGCAAAGCAGAGGTTATCCTCGTCTCCTTCCTCATCACCCACAACACAACGCAGAGTTCATAGCCATCCCGAGTGTCAGACCAGACCGGTTACATAAAGGTTGCAGTCACTGCATTTTAATAGGCATCTCCACCTGCCCTTCAGTCTTTGAAATGCATGTTCAACGGTTATTCTGGCTCTGCTTGTCTTGCCGTTGTATGTCAGTTGCTGGGTTGTCAGCCTGCCATTGTTCGTGAAAGGTTTCAGCAGCCAGCTTTTCAAGAGATAGGCTGCATCACAGAGGAGATAAGATACCACCTCAAATCACAAATGTTCTTTGTTTCAAGAGGCTGCAGCAAACCCCTGCCGACACGATCCCACAACCCAGACAAGCAGAGCACTCATGCAGGCTTCCTGCAGCTCCAACAGAAACATTCCAGTCACATTCCATCCACCACAGCCTGCATTGGTATTCGGTATGATACTCCTCTGGGCAAAGAATGGGGATGTGGGATCCATCTGTAGCACCCACACATTGTGCCAGCCCCATATTCTCTCGAAATATGTTGCCATGTCCTTGAATTTGCCACTGCTGGGCAACTGTATAACTGCAGCCAAAAGTACACTCTCGACCGCAGACTCCAAACAAATGAGAGATGCCCCTGTACTCTGAATTAGTCGCCAGTTTCCACAGAGCTATGGCAACCCTCCAAGACAAAGGAACACAAAGGTGGTATTTTGAGTTGCTTTTCTCCAGCTCTAGACTACGACGACGGTGGAGATATTGAAAAGTGTTCTTGGATACTCGTAAATCTTTATCCACTGGGCCTCTGTGAAGTTTGGGACTACGGTTTCCCACAGATTTGTTGCTTTATTATGCTTCCAGACGCAGGGGGAAACGCGAAGCAATCAATAGTACTCCCATATCTAAAACACACAAAGGTGTCAGAATAAGTTTAATTAGTCCACAGTTAATCTCTACTTTTATTTGTGTTTGGATTCCTTCATACCTTTAATTGTAATCGTCTTCTTTGTGGCTGATGGCGCAAACTTATCTCATCCATCTCACGGTCTGTCTCCTCAACGGCTTATAAAATGTGTCTTCTTTTTTTCGTTCTCTTCTAGCATTTGCAATTGTCTTTGCAAATAACGACTGTCGTCTTTTCTGTGCAGATGGTTTTATATGCGATGTAGTAAAACATGAGGAACAACAGAACAATTTGAGCAGTCTCCATCCTGGCATACCGTGTCGCACAAATGATGATGTGGGCTTGTCGGTTGCTGTTTATGGTGTCATTGTGCTTGTTTGGCCTTCAGCTTCTTCTTACCGCCACCTACTGGACTGGAGGTGTAGTGCAGTTTCTTTTACCACTCCCCCATATGTCATCAGCCTGATTTGAATCAACTTCTCCGGAACTTTGAGGTGCGGTGGAAACACAGACCACACCGATTACCAGGAATTCTTTTACCCAGGTAAATAAATTCCTGGTTGGGGTGTCGGTGGCTTAGTGGTAGAGCAGGCGCCCCATGTACAAGGCTGTTGCCACAGCGGCCTGGGTTCGACTCCAGCCTGTGGCCCTTTGCTGCATGTCACTCCCTCTCTCTCTCCCCCTTTCACACTTGTCTGTCCTATCAAATAAAGGCTAAAAAATGCCTCAAAAAATATCTTTAAAAAAAATAAATAAATAAATTCCTGGTAGTAAAAGTTCCCGGAGATGTTGGTGGAGAAGGAGCTATTCTTTTTTCCTAAACGTAACCACGTGCTTGTTGTTGGAGGAAAAAATCGCCACCTCATGTTGTTGTATGAAGTGACAAAAATCGGTGCCTGGAATTGGGCCTGACGGCTCCCGACCCTGTCCTCCTTGTTTCTTCTAAAATGTCTTCTGTTGTCAATTCAGTATCTGAGGTTCGGCTGGCAGGTACTTAGAAAAAGCACTGGAGATACACAGAATCTGGCGCAATCGAATCTGCTTTCGGTGCTCTGGCTTATATGCTGGTGGAGGTCGAAGAGATCTCCACCCATTTCTGTAGTCCTTCCCATTTCGATCCGTTTTTACTGGTAGCAGACTTTGCCTCTGTTC
>NC_065523.1:38253513-38267769 GCF_006386435.1 Epinephelus moara
GCGTGATAGGTTATATATGTCAATAAGAGTTTACAACTGAGATGTCACTAAGAGTTCACACCGTTATATTGCATATTACACATAAATGCAGTATTAGTTTTTGTAGAAGTCTACACACTAACATGGTTATATAGCTATTTGTATCTTACCCAACTTATATGGTCTAACACCTGATGAGGGTTTTGACTTTTACACTACATATACTGATTAAGTGCTTTTATTTTGAAAGAAACTGTATGTAAACAGTAAATTTCCTGTGAAAACAGAAGTGTATTTTGAAAACAGACAATGCATGTAACAGGCTGAAGTTGACACGGCGTCCCAGAACGTCAACAACCAACACACCCAGGGTATCTTGGACGTCATATGTGGACGTGGAAAGTCCATGACCAAACGTGGACATGTGACGAGGTTGGAGTAAGAATGTGTCCAACAGGCTGGTAAACTCCAGTAAATAGTCTGCACCAGGATGTTTGGGTTGGTGCGAGTTGTGAGCTGTAACTCAGCAGTAAATAATCAGCCGTGTGTGTCTGACTGTGGATGGTGGAGCTGCTGAATAGATTTGTGGAGTTTGGTAGTTGCAGTGGTGGCTGTTAGCAGCTAGCTCCGCTCGCAGACTTCACAGCTTCACCCCGCAGGACTCCACTCAGTCCGGACTGGAGAAGGTTTGTGGGTTGATGGTGTTTGACAGGCAGGTAGGAGGCTCAGTTATCTGTGAGTGTAGCTGTGCTGTAAGTAAACAGTCTGAACTCAGATCAGTTTTCTCTGACAGAGATGAAAGTTTAGTTTGAATCACCAACTCTGTGAGAGGACACCAGTTTAAACCTCCAGACTAACATGTTGCACATGAAGAAACAAGTTATGTTTCTGCTTCTTAACAGTCACATGGATAAGTCAGAGTTTACAGTGAACCTGGGGACAAATCCTAGTTGGCTCACATTAGTTATTTGTTGAGAGCATAAATAGAGAGAGAAATCAGCCCTTAAACCTGTCACACACTGCTGGAGACATGACAGTTGGGCCCATCCACCACCCCTCCCACCTGCATTTTTTTCCCACTCCCATTTGGGTTATTTTGTTTGTTTGTGAACCTGAGGTGATCTACAAAGCTCTAATCTCATCGTGTTCACTGAACCTCGTCATCAGGCTCACTCACAGAGTTTTAACTGTAATAATGACGATGGCTGTCAGAGTGCATTCCAACACCCATTGACACAAGTGGAACAATGAATTAATAAAACAGACGTCCTTTGTCTGGACCTGCACTGTGCACTTGTACAAGAAAGAGAAAATTACGAAATTCATGAGCAGTGCAGACCTGTTGTGTTAGTAATGAATGATTATGTTTGTATTTCTGCAGAGAAGACATTGACAAGTGTTTTTATATTTTATTTGCACAAGGATGAAGGTGATTTGATTTCAGACACTTTGATACGTCCTCCTGACAGATTCTATTATCGTAAAAGAATCATTTTAATTGTCTCACACAAACCCAACTGCTGTTTCTCCATTTTACTTTTACTTTTGGGACCACAAATGTCTACCCCGGAAATCTGTGTGAAAAAAATGCACTTTTAGTGGACGTATTTTGACGTTGTTTGACGCTGTCTGAGTGCCCTATTATTTAATATAGCGCGCGTTCACGGTCTGCAGGCAGGTCAGCCCTAGCTTCATACTGGAGACATGTCACATATTGAACATCCTATCACTCATTTAGACAAAAGTAGATCGGAAAATAGGGCCCAGGTTGAAAAAACATTCGTTCCCCTTTAATTATACACTAAAGAAACATACTTATTATATTATATTCCACTTCTGTCAATATATCCCATTAAATCCTGCACACTGGAGCTTTTTCATCTATGAGACCGACTAACTGATTTAAGTTCTCTAAATTTAAAAGAATAATTCAAATTCTGGGGAATAATTTTGTGTCTTGTCGCACGTGACACAATTTCATTTTATGGAGAGCTATGTGAGGACCGCTGAATATTGATATTTCGACATCAGAATAAGCTAGAGTGGGTCGTGATCCAACATGATGTGATTCCCACAACAGCACTGAATAGTGATGTGACGTTTGCGAATGAGCTGAGTCTTTGAACCGGCTCTTTAGAGTGAACGAGTGAACCGGCTCTTTAGAGTGAACGAGCCAATTCCTAATTTCTTTGTTTTTTGCTTTAATTTACTGTGTATCCATTAATTTCAGATTATTTGACCCGTAACAAGTTGAGAGAGTCTAGTTTGTGAGGGAGAAAGACAGTGCAGCTGCTCACTCGTTCACTTTAAAGAGCCGGTTCAAAGACTCGGCTCGGTCGCGAACATCACATCACTAAAGCTAACCCACTATACGCTAGCACTTGCTTGTATTGACAGGCTTGTTGTTTATAAAGGGCGTTGCTATGGCTACACCAAACTTTATATCTGCAGAGTCTATTCTGGGTACACATTACAATATCAAGAGCACGTGATGCAATAACTCAGCAATGTGATTTGTCGTTGAACCCACTAACCTAGAGGTGTAATTTCATCTGGAGTATAGCATGACCTTGACCCCTTGTTTACAAGCCAGTCCGGCTGCGCGTTCATGTACGTTCATGTGTTTTGGTCTACAGGCAGTGCACAACAGCAAACCTAGCGGTGAAACGATTTCGCTTTTTGCCCCTTTAACTGTTGAGAAAAAAAGTGAGGTTGGCATCTCACCTAATTCCAGTGCCAGTGTTTGGTCAGTTTATCTGCTGTGTTTGAGAGCCCGACTCAGAGGAGGCGTGCAGCACAATGCAGCAGGAAGAGTTTCACAAGCTGATAAATGAGCTGCACAATAACTTTATTGTCGACTTTATGACATCAGCAGTAACTTTTGCTACACCACGACACAAGGAAATGCATGAAGTCTCTGGTAAATGTAATTTTACTGTCTCTGTGGCTTCAATAGGTTCATTACCGGTCAACTTTCACATGTGGGGCTCATAAAATGGGCCCTATATGGGATTATCTATGGGTTCAATAATGGCCCCGTGCCAATTGCCCACGAGTTTACCCATAATAACAATAATAATAATAAAATTGATTTGAGTACTTGACCTCTGTTATCAACCGAACAAATATGATACAAACAATATAACAATAAATAAACAATACATTAGTGGTGGGAAAAATCAATACAGCATAGTATCACAGTATTTTGCTTGGTGATATTATATCAATACGAGTACCGTTCTTTTATTATATACATCATTAATTACAACTTTTGGTACTAGAACGATAAAATCAGTTGCTTTTGCTGATGTTTATTTTCCTTTTGAGGTCAGCAGACGTCCCAGTCAGCAGCATTTGACAGAAAGTTCATCAAAACAAAGATGGAGGCACCAGAGTGAGAAATCAGACATGTTAAAATCAAATGTCGGGACTGATTTTGGGTTTTTTAACACAGAAGGAAAGAAGGACTTGGATATGACACGAGATTTGCAAGCACTCTGAGAATACTATGAACATGAGGGCTCACCTCACAGGCCACCATCCAGAGATAGCGTTAGCCGCTGACGGCCAAGCTAACGCTAAAAATCAACCAACACAGGACACACTGAGCTCGACACAACTACCATCAGACAATAACACACAGTCCATCACCTACTTCATGTCCAAAGATCTGCGTCCATACAGCGCTGCTGAAAACCAAGGCTTTTGTTACATGCTAAAAACACATGAACCCAGGTATGTGACTCCGCCCCTCACAGCCGTACCCAAGCTCTACAGAGAAGTGAGCATAAAGCTGAGGAACCTTTGAGTACAGCAGGAAGAGTGGAGTTAACCTGTGACACCTGGACTTCAAGCTTAGTGGATTCATATGTGACTATAACAGGATTAATTATCTGACAGAGGACAGGAGACACTGTCTCACGTCCTCCAAACTAGAGCGGGACATTATCTGACAGAGGACAGGAGACACTGTCTCACGTTCTCCAAACTAGAGCGGGACATTATCTGACAGAGGACAGGAGACACCTCCAAACTAGAGCGGGACATTTTCTGACAGAGGACAGGAGACACCTCCAAACTAGAGCGGGACATTTTCTGACAGAAGACAGACCGCTGTCTCAGGTGTCATTTCTTTATTTTACCTCTTCAAATTTGACCTGAAAGTCCTCTCTCCCAGAAAACTCTGCGCCAATGTCGAGGAGTCTCATCTGGAAGCCCAACAAATCCTGAAAAACACATCAGAACCACTTTCTAATGAGGCTGTACATGATGAAAGGACTGCCTGGAGAAAATTCCCCAAAAATGAGGGAAGGGAGTTTTATGCTGCCTTCAAATGAAGCCTTGTGTACTGTGTTAGCAGGAAGAGTTCATATGAACGCCCCAACTCTTGTGATATTCATGACCTCAGAAGTTAAATTTTTCTGAAAGCTCAGAGGTTGAGTTGCAACAGTGTTGCTTCTAGATGCTGTTGCCTTGCAGCATTGTTCTCACAACTTATCACTTGAACTTCAAGCATATCCTGTATATGACTTCCTATGTCGTAACTCATGAGTGCGTTCCTCACTGAGATTTAGTCTGGCCCCCACTGTTGTTTTGAAACTGGAAATCATCACAACGGACTTGATCAATGGCTATCAGAGGTGTGGACAGTAACATGACTTGGACTCCAGTCAGATTTAAATAACAAATTTGATGACTTTAGACTCGACTTGAGGAAATCAAAAAAGACTTGCAACTCCACTTGGACTTCGACACTAAAAACTCATGACTTTACTTGGACATGAGCCTTTTTCCTTGAAAATATTTGAACCCTTTCTAAGTCCAAAGATTTAGTACACATACAAAAAATACAAATGCATTATGCAAAATGTTCCGGCCAAAGATTACAGACGACACACAACTTGAAGCTAATATTAACTTCCAACAGCAAGCTGATATTTAGCTAATGTTAGCTTAACAGCAAAGCAACTTTTTAACAAACTTGTTTTAACAAAAAAATGCAGATTTTATTAAGCATTTATGATTTTTGTAAATCTAATATTGGCATTATTTTTACTGAAGCATTATTTCTTTTACAGAAAACCGCATTATGACTTGTTTGGGAAACTTAAAGTTTAATGCAAGGACTTGAGTGACTTGGTCCCAGAGCATCAAATATGGCAGCCTGGTCACTGGCTTCTGGCTTTTGTTACAGAGACACATGGTATCTTACATCATATGTATGAGACGCACTGGGCTATAAACTAACTCAGATGTAATACTGCGACAATAATGAACAGGTTCATTCACCAAGCTGTCAGGAAACCGAACTCTAAGCTGTAGGTGAACATCGAGCATCATAGTTTGAAGCGTAGGGCCACTGACCAACCTGCCATATTTGAGGAATTGGGAGGGAGAACTGCAAAATCTCTTAACTTGCAAATGTTAGTTTAGTAATGTTCTATGCCGACGACTTACTGCTATGTCAAAGACACATCGAGGGTCTGCTATGGCCCACCTGAATGCCAGACTTCCAGTGCAGCCGCTGCCTACATGAAAGCTGACCCCGATGACCTCCAGGTTGAGCTCTGCAGCACGCTCCAGCAGCTTCCTGACCGATTCCAGTCTGGCTCCAAACTTTGAACTGAGTCTCACCAGTGATTTGGAGTCGTCCACTGCGATGCGGAGCACCAGTCTGGAAAGATTCAAAAGTATTAACAAGAATCTCCACTAAACAAAGGAGTAAACGTTTACTTACTTGGCTTTGGGGTGACAAAGAGAAATTTTTCGGAGTTCATCCTCATTATCAAAAGTCATCATATCTACTCCGTGAGCACAGGCATATCTGATGTGTGACATCGGTTTGGTTGAATGTGCGTGAATGATTTTCTCAGGTGTCACTCCGAGGGACAGCATCATCTAGATCTCAGCCTGTGTGAGATCGAAACCTGTTTCAGATGAGAGGGAAACAACTTTCCTCCATCGCAAAGAAAACAGAGCTACACTGTGAAATATTTGACTGGACAGTCCGGCGTCCGCGCTCCCCTCCTCCTCTGTTAAATGGTATCTCACAGGCGCACTACGTCATCAAACCATGTGATGTTTGGTATCACTGGATTCAGTTAGCTCTCGGCTTCCTGAATCCGGCATCGTTTTTCTTTTATTTCTTATGGATTTCGCACCAGAGCAGCCTAAACACACAGAGTCCAAAATCACTATGAGTGGTGACAAGTCATGTCATGCCGTTTTTCGAGGGGAAAAGTTAAAGGATTACTCGCGATCTTATGTGGAGCTGTTAGTGGGGACGTATCTGTTTTATAAAAGGTAAGAGTCTCACTCCTACCACTATTTTTGGCTGAGATATACCGTCTAGAAAGTGGGATCATAACTTTCACGTTTCATATGGCTTTATTTGGTGATATTTTATGGTGTTTCTGTGTCATAAACAACATCAGCTATCATAATCACACCTGATTTCAATAAGGTACAATGTTTGAAGCTGGCTGAGTGTTGTTTGATCACTGATAGTACTGTTTTGAAGCAGAGTGACCCACTTGTCATTTGGAGCTCCGCCTGGATCTTTTCATGGTAAAAACACTGTAGAATGGTCATACTTTGAGCAGTCTTCTTCAAATTTGAAACAAGTGTTCATTGATAGTGTGCCTACAGCCCCACAGTGTTATTTATTTTATTTTAGGCAAAATCTTCAACTTTTTACTGACTTCAGAGGCCCATTACTCTGTCTCTATATCACCTAGAGTGTTTCTGACACTTTCACAAGAAACTTAAGAGTTTTCTTTCTGGCAAGACCTCATGCATGCATGTAGTCAGAGCGGTTCAGAAGCTACAGTCATTTTAATTTGGGTATGTCATTTTAGGCGTTTTCGCTACAAAATGGTGGTGGAGAGTTTTTACAGTAAATTGTTGTACAGCTGTACACTGTGATTTCACACATGATTTAGCAGTATGCTCCTTTAAAAGTACTATATTTAATTGTAACCTCACAGTTAAAGCCCATTACATCACTGTGATATAACAGTATGTTCCTGTAAATTACTGAATTTAACTGTAACTTCACAATTTATGTACATTTGATTACTGTGATTTAACAATATGCTCCCATAGAATTACTGTATTTCACTGTAATCTCACAGTTCAGATTCAGATTCAGATGCAGAAAACTTTGTCTGTCGTAACAGAAAATCTTCTTCGACGTTGCTCCACATACAAGACAAGACAATACACTGATTAGAAACAATCACACACAGATTCTGAAAGCACACACAGTGTGTATAGATCTTAAAAACAATTATAAAATTAAAACTGTAAAAATAGACAAGATAAAAGGTGTGGATATGTGTAAAGTGACATAGTGCATCAGGGTTATTTTTGTCCATTGTTTATTTAAGATGTTTATGGCAGTGGGTATGAATGAGTTTTTGTGGATGTTTTTCTTAGATAGGGGGACGTTATCGCGGCGGCCTGATGGCAGGAGCTGGAAGGACTTGTGCAGGGGGTGGGCGGGATCCTGTGTAATGAGGTTGGCTTTCCTTTTAACTGCTTGGGTGTGGAGTGCTCATAATTGATTTTGAGTTTTGCCAGTTATTTTGCTTGCTTGATTAATGATCCGGGAAAACTTTGATTTGTCTTTAACAGAGGTGAAGGTGAACCAGGAAGTGATATTAAAAGTGAGTACAGATTCTATGAGTGATTTGTAGACAGCTGTTAAAATATCCTCTCTGACATCGAAGCTCCTGAGTTTCCTCAGCAGGAACAGGCTTTGCTGAGCCTTCTTGTACACAGCGTCTGTGTGCGGAAGAAGGACAGGCGGGTATCAATCTCTGTGCCCAGGTATCGGAAGGCCTCCATCTGCTCTACTGCCTGCCCGTTCAGCCTCAGAGGTTCAAAGAGAGGTTTGGGGGAAGATGTTCGCCTCCCCCCACAACACAGCTCCTTGGTCTTGGAGATGTTAAGCTCCAGAGAGCTCTCTTTGATCCAGAGCATCAGGGTGTTAACCTGCTGATAGTAGGCAGCCAGAGACATGTGGTCTTTGATGTGGGCCACCAGGGCCATATTGTCTACATAGTTAAAAAGGGAAATGTCACTGTTATTGCTTGTTATGTTGTTTGTGTAAATGGAAAATAAAATCGGTGATAAAACACAGCCCTGGGGGACACCAGTGTTTAAAATCATGTTCTTGGATTTAAAACCATTTACCACCACATGCTGAGGCCAGTCCTGCCGGAAGTCTTTTATCCACAGGATACGGTTGGGTTGACTTGTAGATCCAGAAGGCGGTTGCAGAGGGTAGCCGTGTTGACTGTGTTAAAAGCGAAAGAAAAGTCCATGAATAAAATCCGTGTGTGAGGGTGTGGGGAGTCCAGGTGTCTGCAAACCGTGTCCAGGAGAGTGAAACAGGCATCCTCCACCCCACGCTTTGCCTTATAGGCAAACTGGAGTGGGTCAAGCCTGTCCACCACCATAGCAGTGAGGTGATCACTCACCACCCTCTCCATACACTTACAAAGTATGGATGTGAGTGCCACTGGTCTGAAGTCCTTGATCTTCCTGGCATTGGATTTCTTTGGTACCGGTATAAGTGTGGACTCCTTCCTCATCCGTGGGACACAGCTGGAGTCAAGGAGATGCTGGAATAGCTGAGTGATGACATCACCCAGCTGAACTGAGCATTCCCTCAGCACCTTGCCCCTGAGCCTGTCCGGGCCAGAGGCTTTGTGAGGGTTGATGCGGCCCAGTATCGATGCAACCTTCCTTTTATCCACGGTGATTGTTGGACAGTTACTGCTGGTGAGGGTCCAGTCATTCTGGGGGTGTGGCATGTCGAACCTGCTGTAGTAAATGTTCAGCTGCTTTGCAAAGGTGGCGGGGTCACAGCATTGGATCTGGGCCGGATTCTGGGCTCTGCCCATCATGGTATTAAGTACCTGCCATGCCTCCCTTGCATTGCCAGTGGTGAATTTTTCCTCCACTTTGTTTTTGTAGTGGAGTTTGGCCAGCCTGGCCTTCCTTCTCAACTTCTTCTTCTTCAACAGATTCTGTAAAATTACTATACTATATATCGAAACCAGTGTCCAAAACAGTCATCATCTTTAAAACTGCTGCTGTGTTGTTCTACTTCACTGTGTAGAAGGTTTGACCCGAGGCAGGTTAGCGAGCCACCTGAGGTGCCTCATGAGGATACTGTCTAGGTTTGCCACACAGAATGGCTCGTCGTTGTCCTAAATGAATAAAACAACATTTTGTTTTCAAAATCTGTCATTACTTTTAAACACTTACACAGAGATTTAAAGTTAGGAAAACTTAAGCATGGTGATGTCTCTGATACTCACCACTGAACTACGCTCTTTTATTTTATCGTCTATGAAATCACTGATCGTTCCTCCAGTGTCTAAAATGTCAATGTCACAGTTTTCAGGGGGCAAAACATGCATGACTGATCTGTTTGTAGTTACTGTTGCTGCAAGAGATGACACAAGAGATGACAGGTAGTAAAAGACAAAAGCGTAAAATTCATTAACAAATATTGTCAGTGTAAGGCTCATAATAAAAATCCGTTGTCGCTTTGTTTATAGCTATTTGTTTGCCATGCAAATAGTACTAGGAAATAACATTCACATTTTCACATCAAATTAAACATCACTCAAGTTTGTTATTTCATCTTACCACAGCCCATAGTGTCCTCTGTAGTCTGCAACCCCGTAAATCTCATATATTTAAACGAGTAAAAGTATAGCAGCAGGATTTCTACGAAACAGAACTGTTTGATAGAAGTTGCTCACAGACGTCCGCAGTGAAATAAGACACACTGAGATGCTGGTTTTGTTACATACTTGAGTCTTTTCCACTCCTACTGTTAAAAAACAAACAATACCTCACCCAATAGGTGTATATACATTGACTGTGAGTACGTGCAGACATTTATTTATCTATGTTTTAGATTTATTCAGACAAATATAAATATATTCATGTGGTGTATGGTTGGATCAGCTTTGGTTCAATGCTTGTAGTTACTAACAAAAAATTCAACACGTGGCAACTCAACATGAAGTGGAAGCTAATCCAATTGTGTTGATGAGCTTTATTCCCTAATTTCTCCCTCTCCGCACATCGTTTCCTCAGTTAAACCTGAGTTTCATGTGGAAACAATGAATATCACGTAAAATGTTTCACGAACAATATAAATAATCACATTATAACGTTAAACATTTTACGTTATAACAAAAAATGATCAAGTTGCAATGTAAAACATGTTATAGCAACTTAAGTGATCATGTTATAACATAAAATGTTCCATGTTTCATGAAATGTTTCACGTCATAAAAATATAAGTGATCATGTTATAACGTGAAATATTTTATGATTATAAATTATTTCACATTGTAACATGAAACATTTCATGTTACAATAAATTATCACGTAATGTGAAATGTTTCACGTCATAACAATAATCATTATAACGTAAAACATTAAGTGATCACATTATAACCTGAAACACTTTGTTATAACAATAAATTATATTGTAATCCGAAATGTTTCACGTCATAACAAAATAAGTGATGATGTTATAACGTGAAACATTTTACAATGCAACAATAAATTATTGTTATATCATAAAACATTTGATGTTCTCGACATAACAATAAATTATTTCACTTTGTAATGTGAAACATTTCACGTTAAATCAGTATGTGATCACATTATAAGATGAAACGTTTCACGTAATAACAATATAAGTGATCACAGCTTAACATGAAACATTATACATTATAACAATTATCAGTATAACGCAAAATGTTTTATGTTATAACAACATAAGTGATCATATTACAACTTGCAACGTTTCTGGTAACAACAGTAAATGATTTCATGTTATATAACAAGATACATAGTAATTGTTATAACAATAAAAGTTTCTTGTTATAACTTGAAAATATCTTGAACATAAAAAACAACAACAAACATTTATGTTATTACCTCATGTTGCTGTTTTTCTAGCGTGGCAGCAGTATGTTTCCGTACATAACAATTCTCCATAGTGCGTATCGGTAAGAACACATTTCAAAGTTCAATGACACGAGCAGAGACCAGACATAGTTCAGATGTTCTGTTTATTATTCACATCATAATGCAGCACACCTTATTTTATCACTGAAATATGTGCCAACATGATAAATATTTTACAGTCTTCCTTTCCCAAACATAAACCAATAACATGACTGCTGATACGCAGGGCTGGCCTCTTGGAACAACTACAAAGGAGGAAGTAAACCTCAGTGGATGGAGGCTCAGAGAGGAAGATAACAGGACAACTTTACTTTAACTTGTCATTATGAAGTACATGTTGACTGCGCAGTGTAATGGCTGTAAAACAATGACATCACTGGCATTTAAATTGCATTCCTATAACCCTCGTTGTCACTGTGTGCCAACCATTGCACGACTAAAACAGGAAGAGGACTGCGCTTTGCTTTTTCGTATTAACTATTGGTAGCTCTCCACAGTTACCAAAAGGTCACAGTGTGTTAGAAAGCCCACATCGTTGTGCAATAAGTTTGCTTGTCTATTCCATGACAAGTTTGGTTGCTTCGTTCTGACGTTTGTTTAACGTACGTGACGTCATTGAAGATGCCGTGTTGAAAATCCAGCAACGTGAAATTTAGTTCCAGTTTTGTTTGTTGTGGTTGATATTAGGGCGACAATATTTTCCCCTCTTGTTGTTTTTTTTTTTTTGCCATTCCCGTATTCACCTTATGCTGCCCTGCCCATTGTTGTTGTTCTTTAGGTTTAACGCTTGCTGCGCTAGTTTGGCGTTGTAAACAATGAATCTGGGAACATTCAGCAGCTATACTGCTGCGATCAGATGATTTGACGGTACCACATCCGTCTGCCATCTGTACAAAAATGGCCTGAAGTTACATAAAAGGACTCTTTCAATTACTCTGGATTGTCTCTGTAGATGTCTCCGCTACAAGGAACCAAAGCAAAATCTCGACACGAATGCTAATGGCACTCACTGTCCACAGACTGAGCTAACAACCCAATTGCTGGGTGCTAATTTAATTAAATTTTTTACAGAATCCCAATTTCTTTGCCATAGAAATCTGTGGTTTCAAGTAGAAGTGTTACACACTACTGTTACTGCCTCCATACAGCTCACTGTAGCTCACGTTAGCTTGTTGCTAAACACTAACACCAAGACTGTGGCGCAGCTAGCCACCTCACTAGCAATAGCAAAGCCTGCTTTCACATTAGTTATAGTGACTAGCTTTACAACATCACCATCATCTCTATTAAAATTCAAACTTTTTTTTTTTTTTTTTTTTTTTTTTTTGCTGGTGGTGAGAGTATTGATAAAAACAATGTTGATATTCTTTTGTAACATTATGCCAACCAGCTGGTCTCACACAGCCAGCAGCTTCGAAAACATCTGCGCAAATTTCCTAATAGACGTTATTTGGATAGTCTGCTCACGTATCCAGACTCTACTGTAGAGCTTAAATTAAAAGCCTGGTCCCAATTAAACGCCCAGTCCCTTTTACAAGCCCAGTACGGCTACACATTTAGACAAATAAAGGCCTGTCTCAATCAGAGGCCTTGTCTGGTTGCTAAGCAGTTAATTTTTTTTTTTTTTATAGAACTTCTTCGGTTGTATAAAACTGGGTTGTTGGCTACCTCAAATAATGTGTCCATTCCTTGATTACCCTGTGAGATATTTCTATTCCTTTAGTCCGTTGTTTTAACAGGATAAAGTAGTGTTGTGTCGGTCCACCAGGTCTCGTAACTCTCTCTTTCTCGGATGCGCTGGACCAAATAAATGATTCATAGCTGATATATTGTCTGGTGCCACATTTTTATGCAATATTCATACTGGTGTTAATAAACACTTTGATTGTATTTCCTGATCTTTGCTGACAGTTTTTGCATAAAAGGAACTAAAGGCCTGTCCCAAATATAGGCCTGTTGATTTAGGTGATTTAAGCAAATAATAGCCCTGGCTACTAATCAACGTTTTACGTAAATGTTACTTTCTCACCTGAAAAACTATTAAACCTTAAAAAATAAAAGCTTTTTAAAGCTTAAAAGTGGGTTTTTGGCAAGTACACTAAGCAAATTGCACTTTTGCCAAAACAAAAGTAAGAGCACAAAATGATGAAATGCGAAGCGTCCCAATCTGGGCAAACAATAAGGTGAATACTGCTCTTTGCGGAAATTCTTAAAGGTGACTGTTGATATTTTAACTGAAAGCCAGATATTGGTCAGATTATTTACTCGACTCTGAGGGAAAAAGACAGCGTTCAGGTTGTCTTTGCGAATGGGCAAACACTGAAACCACTTGGAAACACCAGAGAGGGAGAAGCTGAAAAGTCTGTTTACACTTTTATGTAAGTGACTTTTAAATAAAGTAATTCTGGGTCGCCAACTGGTTCATCTAGTGGAGTGGGCGCCCCATATGTGGGGGATGTGTCCTTGCTACAGCAGCTGCAGGTTCAGCACATCAACCCCCCTCTCTGCCCTTTTCGCGCTATATTTGTCCGATTAAATAAAGGCAAAAGGACACACAAAAAAAAAAAAAACCCAGAAAAAAAAAGTAATTATATCAGTAATTTGTGACGTTACTCATTACCTATAGGCTCCACCCACTGAGATTCATCTCAACCAATGAGATTAATTCTGCCTCCAGGGCAGTTCAGCCTCACCTTCCTCACACTTCAGTCTGGACATTATTATTCAACACTAGGCAGTTTGTACAGGTACATTATTCCTAGCTATGTGCATAAAAACACAATCATACACACACACATATTGTGACGATACTCTTTTTAAAGCACCATAAATAAAAAGGATGGCTTAAAAAATATATACAAGCAAAGCATCAGACTCGCTGAGCGGTCAAACATGGATGGAACAAACGCTGTACAAAGCAGCAGAGAAGCAGTGCAGGACTAAGTTTGAAATTATTCAAATATAATGAGATGGGCTTCACACAAATGAAATAATGTTGTGATTATGAAATGTTATTTTTATGTTATCAACTGACTGATTAGGCACTGAAATGCTCTTAGAAGGCATAACGTACGTACATAATTCATATTAGACTGCATGTGTTTGAGAGCCGTTTGTAACTGCAGACTGTACTGCATGGACAGCGTGACGTGTGTGGTTGTGCTGCTGCCGTGGTCCTGCCAGATGCCTCCTGCTGCCATCATTAGTCATTAGTCATACTTCTACTGTTATTATACACATATGACTATTGTCACACATGTATACTGCCAGATA
>NC_065523.1:38267874-38271082 GCF_006386435.1 Epinephelus moara
TGTGATTTGTGATATTGGGCTTTATAAATAAAATTGATTGATTGATTGATTACTGAATCCTCTATTTACAATAGTAAATACAGACTCTAGGATTTCTATATATGCAGCTTGACGTGGGGAGAACCTCTGCAGCTAAAATATTGTTTTAAATACATTTTCACATCTGTATGTTTTCACAGCTTATGAAAAACTGGTTTTGATGCTGTGGAATTGGCTTTTAGCAGAAGAGCATTTTAGCAGAAGAGAAAAAAACAAACTGAGCTACCAAAATATACCAGAGCTTCTTTGGGAAAGCTTCATCTGCTGATCTTTGTCACTGCTACAGAAATGAACATCTTTCTAACCCACATTTAATAACTTGCTACAAAAAAAGTTGCAAATGACTGAGTAAAAAAGTGAAACTAAAACTTGGGTATTTAAAAATCTTAAGAAGCCTCACGTGTTTGTTTGGTTCACAACACAAGCAGTTTACTTGACATGCACACTTTTTATTATGACATTGATAGACTCCCTCTATACTGTCAGATATAGACGGGCCAGTCAGGTCTTGCCTGTCCTGGTTGGTGCTGCCAGTGTTGCCTCTTTGTCACATCATAGTTTTATCATGTGTCATAACAAACACATAACTCCAGTAGTTTAACAGGCCTCACATTTTATGAGTGTTGAAGCAACTAAACAGCTGTACACAGCTGTGAGAACTTCACCGACAAGTCCTCCAACCCAGTTCCTACTTGATGCATGTCTACTAACTGTATCATGGTCCTGCTATTGATTGATGACGGAGAAAATGCAAAGTGATAATGTTTAATTAACCAATACTGGTTAATCAAACAATAAGGTGGTGGCATATAGTATAATTGAAAGTCAAGCCAAGGGCCAGACAATGGACATGCCTGACATACAAAATCAATTCAACACATGAATAGGCACAAATTTGCATGTGCATTCAAAACAGGAATGACGTAACGCATGTTGAAATACAACTGCGTGTGAGAAATTTGTGTGACACTGTGTCACGAAAGCCTATCAGCACTGAGATCTGGCAGAGATTCTCCTGACATTACAGAGAATAAAAAACAGAGGACAAACTTGTTTTGAAGCCGTACGTCTACATGATAAGTTCTAAATATATTTGTGAAAGCTGTTTTGCGGAATATGCCTGGAGTATCGTTAATTTAAGTTGATCTTTGGCTGTGTTCACATCAATTGATTTCTCCTATGAACCAAGTTAGCAAGTTAGCATTAGCTGCCTTCCCCTGTTAGTTAGCACAACCGTTAGCTAAGCTGTTGAGGGTAAATATTCACCAGTTGCAAAATACTCCAGAAAACACTCCAGCGGCCGTATGGACGAGTAACGCAAGGCAAAAATTTGCATCACAATTAGAGATGTTAACAATTAACCGTTAATCCGTTAACCACAAAGAATATTTTTGACTGGTTAAACATGTCAGTTTACAGGTTAATTTTGCTACTCTTCAGTTTACTGCACTGCATACCAACCACATCTGGTGGGAGCTAGCTAGCAGTGCCACTCATCATTCAGCTATTATCACTTCTAATCCTGCCCCACCCCAAAATCATTGCTGTGGAAATATTTTGTCTGCCTTCCATTCTCACCTCTGGTCGCACCTGTGAACAATGAGCTCCGTTTAAGTACCTCTAGCCATGCTAACACTGCTAACAGAGCTAACAGTGCTAAGAGTTTGCAGTTCAAAATGAAACCACTTACTAACAGAGGTTACCTGGAGGGAAAGTGGAAGGTGGCCACCATGTTTCTGCAGCAATGCTGTCCAGCCACTCGAACGGCGTTACCAGTGGTAATCGTGAATGAGCAGCACTGCTAGCTAGCTCCCACCAGACCCAGGTAGTGTGCAGTGCAGAGCAGCTAAGGCTAACAGCATTGCTGTGGAAACATTGTGCCCACCCTCTGGTCTCAACTGAGGTCGCCCCAGTGAGTAAGCAGCTCAATTTTAAGCTGCAAACCCCCTTTAGCTTTGTTAGCTGCTGTTAGCACTGTTAGCAGTGTCAACACAGCTAATGTTGCTAACATAGTTAACAATGCTAAAGGGGTTTTGCAGCTCAAAATGAAGCTGTCTATTCACTGGGGCGACCTCGGTGGGGGGAACTGGAGAGTGCCACCGTGCAGTAATAGCCAAATGAATGACACTGCTAGCTAGCTCCCATCCGACCTGGGTGGCTAACGTTAGCTAACCAGTGGAGTGGGCGGTATGTTTTCGCGAGGGAATCCTTTGTTCCCGTCATTATTACTACAGCCACTGGAGGTTGTCGCTCTAACAATGAATATAAATATAAGTTATAATAAGCTGCACAAAGACTGGTGTAGATATCTTTTGGAGGAGGACAGCTTCATAATACCAATTAGACCATTTGGGTTTGACATTAAATATTTCATTTAAGTGTTTTACCCTAATGCCCTCTTTGTTGTCCGTGGCAGACAAACTCCTGTATTTAAAGTCTCTCTGCTGGAACTTCCTCTGTGTCTCTGTTCAGTCAGTGAAAGCAAGCATGGCAAAGAAACAAACTTGTCACAGGAGAGACTCAAATTCTTCAGGAGTTAGTCACAACGAGTAGCTCAGTCAGTGTGACTCCATACATTCCCGTTGCACTTCATTTCCCTTTGACTTGCTGCCGGGGCGATACTCCATCTTGATTAGAGACTGAAGAGCAGCTGAGAGGACTGACATGCTGCAGCTCGTTCACTCTCACTCTGGGTTTTTGCCAACCGCCGTTAATCACCCCTTCAGTCCTTTTACCAGGAGGGTAGAGCTGGTCCTTCTGGCACCCACATACTTACATCCCACAGCTATGTTGTGAGCAGGGTCCTTAAAGGTGCTTTTCCTCCTCAGCAGCACAGCAATGACTGTCTCTATCAGCAGAATGTGTGATGATGGACTGACAGTCCTGAGGCTATGAGACAAACAGAGAGAGAGAGATCAGAGCTTGTCCATTGACAATAAGGCTGCTCTCAGCCCTAGAGTGGTCTCCTTTGGTCTGAATCAGGGACTCATGTTGTTCCAAAGTTGTATAATTGCCTAGAGTTGGTTCGTGTTCTCACGGCAGCATTTACAAGAGGACCAGATCAAATGCCTTGTGTGAGAAAGCTGCTCTTGATTGGTCAGAATTTCCATGTGGGAAAAATCCAGGAAGTAAAGCAAACGTTGAAGAAGAGTACACTTGCAAGATAAAT